>NC_057799.1:22262344-22490452 GCF_018294505.1 Triticum aestivum
GGAGGAGACATCATATGGGAAACGAACCAGTTTGTCTCTCAATGTGTGTTGTATTTTTTTCGGGCCATTATATATGTCATTATATAACCCAATCCTAAATTCAAAAACTCATGGTGCAGCTTAGAGAGGAATCACTCACTGTCTGGCCTTTAACCAAAACTAAGGAATGACCACATGGTGCAGCATAAGTGATACTGGTAAAGCTTTACATTGAAGTAGATGGCATTGTTGTCGGCCACTTCATCTTCTTTAGGAATCTTAAAATGCAACCTTTACGTGAAGAGGCGGCTGGCTGAAGAAGAGCATCAACGGGGCGTTGACATCCTAGCACCCAAGTTTCTAAAACATAGCGCTCGTTGTTGCCAGGTCACATCAGGTTCCACGATGTACCTAACACGGTCACATCACTGTAAAGTGCTTAAATACATCATCTCGCACTTTGATTCAACGTGCTCGGTACTTAAGTTCTCAAACCCGAAGGACTTCAACAAGTTTGTCAACTACACATGATTCTTACTAGATAACTTGATATAGATGTTATTATTCTTTTATTGCAAGAACATTGGTACGAAGCTAGACCCCCGAGCTAAGCACTTTGATTCAACGTGCCCGATACTTAAGTCCTCTAACCAGAAGGACTTTGGCAAGTTGTTGCCAGTCTTTTTTCCTTTGTAAAATTTGATTGTGATTGCGGATGAGGAATATGATCGGCAAGCTCAAGCCGAGTCCGAGTACCCACCCTGGTTTTACTTGGAAAACCAAGACGGAGCGAACAACATGTGCATCATCACGGGGACCCTGTCCACACCCTCAACCTCGAGACAAAGCTGAATTCAAATAGGTTCGATAACAACGCAAAGCTCATCCACGAGCAGACCACTGAGGGTTGTATGTTTTTCAAGGACCATGAAGTGATAAACAAATTGGCAACGACGAGCTAGACGAATAGTCACAACGATGTGTAACGGCCGGTTGTGATACCGGCGGATCGACTGCCAGTGTCGTGGACAGTCTGGAGCTTTAGCGTCTAGGACGTCATGAATGCGTGTGCCTGCCGGAAGGAGCTGTGATGGAATGACGTTGACGGTCAAGTGCTTGGTCCAAAGTTGACAATGATCTGATGTATACATGTCAATGCAAGATTTTTCTCAGAATCCCAATGGAAGTAGACTACTCTGTTGCGAAACAGGGCACGTTTGATTACTCTTTGATTGTTGGATTCAAGTGCACCACATTATCGCCAGTGCATTCTTATGATCTTGATCTATTTTTGCGTCCTGTGTGGAGCCCATATTATGTTTAATAAAGCTGGAGGTCGTTATATGCCATAATCAATTTTGGGCTACATTGCAAACTGCGTTGGTCAGTTGTTTTGTGTTGCTATCCCTTATAAGCAATGGTCAAAGAGGGAACCACTTAGCATAGAGTATTAAATAGTTCACCTATTATAGTATGATATTTGTACTTTAAGTAATCATGCTTTGTCTTTTTTGTGTGCAGGTCAACTGCATTATAAGGAGTCATGCATGTTTAACTTATTGCCGGTTAATCATATGTTACCATGAGAAACCTAACCACGAATCTCCATTTAGCTACTTGAAGAATCCACTTCACGATAAAGCTTGGCGATATACGGTGTGGAAACTCATTGTATAATTTATTTTTACCTAAACAGAAAAATAATCTCTTCTTTCTTTTTGTCAAATTAATACTGTTGTAAGCTACTTCATAATATCAAATTACATACTTCAGATATTGTATTTAGGTGAAGAAAATATTTATTCTCCAACAGATACCATTGTCAGCCGATTAACGATGCCAAGATGGACGAGACCATGAATATATTCCCTTTGGACCTTTGGGCAAGGAAAAGTTACAATATTGTAATATAAAAAAATCATTGTGTGGCTGATAAAATTACTAAAACATGATTGTATATTTCATTTATTTTCACTAGTCATCAACCCGCGCCGCTGCACGGGCTAGAAATTGATGTCTTAACAATGTTGTGTAATTCCATGTTTTCACATATTTTTGTTCAATAAGTAAGTCGGCATTATTGTCCTATAATAGAAGAATAGAAGTGTAGATACATTCTAATATGTTTTATCAGTTGAACCTTTCATGCGAAAATAATAGAATTAACGTCCACCCCTTGGATTGGCATTATGCACACATAAGATGTATACTTTGAAGCTAAGCCAATTTCTTTATTCTCATAATTACATTAAGAAGATAGAAATTTGATTACATATTTCAATAAAAAGAATATTCTTATTATCATGCAAAAATGCCATTTCTTAACAGCGCCAACAAATACATTCCTGTCTTAACATGGTGATGCCCTTTACTCTTTGTAGTGTGAGGAAAACTTGTGAATTTATGAGCTACTGACTACATTAATATGGTAGTTATGAATCATTTGTTCATTGTAACCCAAAATATATAAGTACATAGGTTTAACATCAGCCTACAATTGTCATCTTACATCAAAATTATTTTTATATGATTTTTAATTTGTTGTGCTACCGCGGAGTCTTCCTGTAATTGGTACAAATACCAGGTCAAAGCTTATAAAAATTATTGCTCGACTAAAATTTGGAAACTTTTAGGGAGAAAATTATTCGTGTTTGATTTATTTTATCTTGGGCAAGTTTCTTTTCTTACTCCGGATCATTTATTTGTACATGTCTTTTTAATTTCATTTTTCTCATGGGAACATGCACGTGGCTAGAAAACATTCAAGGATAGATTTTTTTTCTAATCTCAAGGCTTTGGGGAGCATTTATTTGTACTTGTTTTTAATTTCTTTTTTCTGAAGGAAACTTCCATGCGTTTTTTATTTTCATGGTATTTGGGACGTGGACTCTTTTTCTGGCGTGTGGTCTAAGGACTTATCATTTTTGTCGATCTTTTTTTGTAACATATCTTCTTTTTTGTTTGTGAATGGGGAAGCAAATGCATTTTGTTTTCGTTGGGACTTGAATTGGGCATCTAGGTGTCATTTTGGTGCATAAGGGTTTACTCATGTTTTTGTACTTTTTGTGTGTGTGTGTGCATATATACACTCATACAAACGCGAAGGCCGCCTCATTACTCTTCACCATTAAAATTTAGAATAGGTGTCTGATTAATTACGTCTTTTAACACAGTACAGATGCATACGCTCATACATACGTACATACAATCATCCCTATGAACACACGCGTGCACATCCTACCCCTTGTGAGCACCTTCTAGACTGGGTCGGCACAACATCTTGAGATGAAGAAGTCACCACATGTGTCTCTGCAGTCGACGGAAACGTCTCATTCCACTGAACAAACATGGCCAGAAAGCTTCAAATAAATCTAGGAAAATGCCAGGACCATCATCATGTCTAAAACTTAACCTTGTAGGTTGGTTCCACCACAAAGAACCTAACCATCTAAGATAGGCTCAGTTCGCATTTTCGTGTGTCATTTATTTTATCCTCGTCGGGTTTCTTTCCTTACAGAAGGAATAAATATATTCATGATTGGATTCTTTTTTAATCTAAACATAAGGCTTTGATTAGCATTTATTTGACGTGTCTTTAGGTGAAAATTATTCCGGCATTTTTTTCTTCTAAACATGCTATTTTGAGGAGCATTTATTTGTACCCGACTTTAATACTTTTTTTTCGGGGGAACACGTACCTGCCTTTTTTTTATTTTTGTGGTATTTGGACATGGACGCTTTTCATAGCGTGGGACCTAAGGACGTTTCATTTGTTCTTATCTTTTTCTATAGCACATCTTTTTTTTAGAAAGGAGATGGAAAATTAATTTTTTATTCTCCGGGAGAAGAAAGTGGGCATGTAGGACTCTTTTTCATGCATGCATGTGGGCTTTATCCTTTTTATGTACGTGTGGAATTTTTCTATTCAAATATATGGCATGGCCGGCTTAGTTGATCTTGACCTTTCAAATATAAATATAATGTCCAAATTAGTTATGTTGATGTGGAAGAGTCCATCTCACGTAAGCCACCCGGCTGCAAGAAGCGGGTCAGGAATCATCCAACGGCTGTAGACCGGTCATTAAATCAATCTGATGGATGTAACTATCTAACGTTAAGGATTAACGTAGAGCCTCGTATGGTGCTTCCAATTAGTAAATATAAGATTGCCAGCATGGGTAGTGGGACAGACCAGACTGATATTACTTGTTTTGTTTGAAATGGGTAATAAATACGAGATACGAGGTCATCTACAAGAGCTACGTACCATATATGCCAGTGTACACCCAAACTCAACAGGCGCACACACACACACACACAGAGGGAGCTAGCTACTAACAGCAAACCACACTCTATATTACCAAAGTATAGTACTAGCAAGAATATGGAGGCTTCCTTTGGAAATGTCGTGCTGTTGTTAATTTGATCTCGGACTAGGAGACATTGGGAAATGGCATAGTGCCCACATACTCCGTGTGTACACAGCCAGTAGTTTGCGTAATTTACGCTGAGCACTTTTGATGTTTTCGTTTTACACGATCTATGTGTGCGGCTGGCTGTGTACACACGTCTCGCAATGGGAGGTCTACAGCAATCCACCAAGGAACAAGGCCAAACCCATGTGTGTCTCCCGCTGTTGGTCTTTGTTAAGCGGTTTGCTAGTCTATTCCACGCGCCAGAGACACTCAGCTAACATGCCTAAAATATGGATCGATGGTCAAATTTCGTACATTTTGAGAGTATAACACTCTCTAATTGTGAAATGTTCAAAAAAAAATGCTTGAGCAAAGGAGGGTTAATTTTAGGGATTTTTTTACTGTAAATCATACTACCGGAAGAAGGGGGTAGTATAAGTTTCAGCTAGCCATTGATTTGGATGGCCTATTAGACTTTAGTAAGGGCAATCAAGTAATTTTAGTCAGTGATATAAACGCTAGGCACTGCCATATCCTCTAAGTACGCCCGCTGCCGCCGCCGGCCAGGTGCTCAACAACTTACACTGCCAGCTATTCGTGTCTATCTGGGCCGTTCACTCTCATGCCTAATTGCTACGGACCCTCTCTTCACCCTCCTTTTGCAAATGCTGCTGCAATGTCCATCTAACCCTGTCGCCTCAAGATGAAGGTGGTCACGTCCACGGACTGCCCCCGCTGTTCTAGTGCAACGAAATTAGGAGTTTTGGGGCTGTCCTCGAGTCCGCGATGATGCAACCGCAGCTGTGCGCGAGTTGGTGATGATGCTTTCATTCTGAAAACCAATGGACTGAATCGTGCATCTGCCTTGCCATTTATCATGCACTCATACGACCTCACGGTTCAATCGCCTCGACATCTGTAGGATGCTTGTTTGACGTGCACATCGGCCTCAGGAACTCGGTGGCGTGGCGCTGCGTTCAAATCAGGCACAACGGACCTGCTCTGTATGACTGCATCCTCAACCAGCAGAACAACTCGTTCACCACCGTGGAGCATGCCCAAGCTAGAGGTTCTTGGCTCAGGGCTGTGTGTATGTTCGCTGCGGTGGAAGATCGAGGAGTCCATCAGTCAAACCATCGACAGGGCAGGGTCGTGGGAAGAAAATTAAACAATTTAGGTGTTGTCGGGATGATCACCCAAGTTTCTTAAATGAGGAAGACTAGCATTTCCGAATCGTTTTCCTACTTTACCAAATTACCCTCAGATTCCTCCATTTTTTCCCTCAAGGAAGCAAAATACTACCAATACCATTATTTAGATGTAGTATGGGTTAATTCAGACATTTGGAAGGAGAAAATAAGCAACCCATATTAATTAGATGTATTGTAAAAGGTCTCTAACTTTAAGCAATACTGAATGATGTCGCGTTCATACTTTCCGGTAAGTCATGCGGAATATTTCTGCTTCAAATGAAACATCTTACATCATTTAATTTGAGAGAAGCAGACGAGAGGCGAGCGATGGTATATCAAAATAGGATCAATGAACTCTCTTTTTTTGCGGGGGTAGGATCAATGAACTTGGCATTACTTTCATAGTAAACACATATTCTAGTACTGTACTTTATGTCTTTCGCCTTCTTTTTTGTTCCAGATGGATGATCCAATAATGAGGATTTCTTGAGGATGTAATTTTTTTTCTGATCAAGTGTCCGACCTTTCATGTAGCATGATATAGGATTATGTTTTAGCCATTTTATTTCATCCTGTATCTTTCATGCCCACGATTGTTTCTTTCACTTGTACCTATTTCTCTCGAGATACTAGACATAACTGTATTTTTTTTTGGGGAATAAGACATAACTGTATTTAACTATACGGATACTATGGATGCAGAGCCCGGTGTTATTTATCTCAGAACAATATTGGGGAAGTCGACATATCCACACAAAGAATCGTAGGCCATCGATTATATATATGCCAAAAAAATCCCGAAAATTAAAAACATCGGGCCATCGATTTATTTTGACCATTGCTATTAAAACATCTCAAGAGTTGGATTTCTTTAATCATATTGTGGGCTATAAAGAAATATCCTAGGAGCACCATATACATCCTCATCTCCACGATCACAATGTACATGTGCGCCGTCAAGGTCACTGTGTTTTACTGTGTCTGCAGAAGAAAGAGATGGGTTGTCACCCGGACACTCAATGGTGAGGAGCCGCGTGGAGTAGTTCACAGCGGAGGTCAGGTCTATGGCTTCTGCTTCTACGTCACGGTGAAGACGCGGGTGACACATGCACCTGTTCAGCTCGCCGCGCGAGAAGTTCCACGAGATCTCAGTGAGGACTGCGAAGGCGTGACAATACCTTCCCTGGAGTGCCAGCCTACCAGCACCGGCTAATTAACTACAACATCAATCCGGAGAAAGTCCTCTTCGGCGTGGGAGCATGGAGGCACAAGTCACAAGTCGTCCATAGCAAGTACAACGACTGTACCAAGAGGCCAGAAGACAGCGAGGACAATATCCGTATGATGGTGTGGTGCGGCGATTGCAGAATGATGACGTCAGCCAGAAAGGACGGTTGATACGCCTACAACACGCACAAATGGGGATAAAAAAAACCTACCACTGCAACACAATCCCCATTCTTGTGAAAGCTGTATGTAGGAACCACCCTGCGTCCTGCGTCCTGCCTCGTCAAAGTGGAGCAGCCCTTATGTGCCATGGCCATCATCCCCAAAATTGTGAACTACTACGCTTCACCCAAAACAGCTTAATTATGTGGCCAAAACTGATTCTCCCTCAAAATCGTTAAACCGGGGGTTCTGCTATTAAAGTTGTGTCATGGTGCCCGTTGTGTGGAAGGTGGATGCTCAAGTTCAATCCAGCTATGGAGGGTACTGTAAGTGTAAGGTACATACTGGACTGTAATTAATTCAGATATTAGGTTGGATAAGAGTTGCCACAGCGCCATTACAACAACGTAGGTTTGATTTCGACGCTTTTAATCAGATTGCTTCGGATTACCCTCAAAGGGGTTTCTGATTGCATAGGCAACTTCCAGTATATAAAGAAAATTAAAGTTTTATTTGGCACTATTAGACGATTAAGTCGTTGTTGTTCTGATTGTTAAATCATGTTCTCTTGAACTAAGAGTGGATGGCCGCTAGGAGGCACCAAACTAAGGTCTAATTTAAATACTAATTTGTATTTCAAAGTCAAGTGCTTTAAAGTACAAATTTGAGTTAACTAGTTGTAGTGAACTGCTAGCATTTTTTGTACAATTTTCTGAGGATCTCGTATTCTTAGGGCATCTCTAACTGATCCCCTAAAAACCTTTACTGCGAGGGAATAGGCAGCTAAAACCGATCTCTCAAACTATTAAAGGAGGATAAATTATGCTCCTCGGCCAAAAAAGTGAGGATAGCTCTCTCAAATATACTCGTATGTCTAGCACCGTGCGGAGTAAAATTTCCCCCACCCCTCTCTCACCCGAGCAGCCACCACCTCCGGTAGCTGCCACCACTTATGCCCCCGATTCAGTCATGAATGGAGAGGCAAGGTCCTTCCACACGCCATCGGTACGACCTTGCCGGAAACCACCCTCGTGCCACCGCCCGCACCAAGGAAGAGGTTGGGCAGAAACAACCTCCTCCGGGCCACCACACTTGCAATGATCGCCTGCAAAATGGTTGGTGGCAAGACCATTGTGGCTTTGGCGATAGGAGGAAGACATCCTGCTGCTCCAGCCGCCGAGGAGGCAGTGAAGAAGAATAAGGCTCTGATGCCTCATCCTCGCCCGATGCCTCCTACCCCGACTCCGGGTACCCTACACCCCCTCATCTCGCGCGTCCGGCTGCTGCTTTCGTTGCCAAGGGTTGTGGTCACCATGTGGTCGATGAAATGCCATAAGGTAAAAAAAATGGGCTTCTCATTTCGACTGGTGCATTTGTTTGGTGATTGCTTCCAGCCGTATGGTGATGAACTTGTTGTTGAGATGAATGCAGCTGAATCCTTGTCGTCTTTGGCAGAGTCACATATGCATGGTGATAACCGACAAGTGTAGGGGGGCAGTTGTAGCCCTTCCCATAAGTAAGAGTGTCGAACCCAACATGGAGCTAAGGGTAGAATTAATATTCTCTCAAGGTTTATAGACCACCGATACAACTCTATGCACACTAACGTTCGCTTTATCTAGAACAAGAAATAAAAGTAGTTTGCGAGAGTAATAAGATAGTTTTGCAAGAAAATAACGAGTTAGTTGTTGTTTTCATAAAAGAACAATCAAGTAAAGGTTTTTGAAGAAGAATAAGAAAAGGATTGTTCCTAGGAAATTGGATATGAAACGTGTGATACTCATCATACTTATGAGGGAGAGGCCTGAGCTCATATACTTTCTATACTTGGATCATACGTTTTTATGATTGGAACCCTAGCAAGCATCCGCAAATACTAAATATTCATTAAGGTAAAACCTAAACATAGCATTAAGTTATTAAAAGTCCCCTTTAATCCCATATACAACAACTCACAAACTCGGGATTAGGTTTCTGTCACTCCCACAAGACACTATAAGCAAATCATTAAAACATTGCAACACCCTACAATGGGCACCCCACATGTTAGTGCGAGATGGCGGGCAACATAAGACAATGCCATAATAACATACAACTCATATCAATCATATCACGCCACAATTAGCCCGTAGGACAAAAATAAGCTACTCAAACATAATAGAGGTGCAACACATCATTCGAGAATAATATAAAGGGTAGAGCATCATGTTCAAATAGAGATTACAGTGAGGTGAGAGAAGATATTGTGCTGCACGAAGAGGGAGAAAGTTGTTGATGACGGTGGTAAAGTTGTTGGAGTAGATTGTCGTCATGATGGTCTCGCCGGTGGTGCTACGACGCCACGGGGAGATCGAGAGGGGGAGAGAGGCCCCTCTCCTTTTTCCTCTTGCTTGGTCTTCCCCCTAGATAGGAAAAGAGCTCCCCCGGCCCTCTGGTCCTTGGCCTCCATGGCTCCTGGGGGGCGGGAGTCCCTCTGGGATTGGATATCTCCTCCTTTGTTTTTCTCTGTTTCGCGACTTTTTCGAACTGTTTCTGCGGCTGATTAGCACTGTTTCTTAAATACTCGAAGATCTGTAACTCTGATCGGGCTGAAATTTTAACACAATTTTTTTCTAATGAATTTATTTCTTGCGCCTGAAGGAGAGGTCAAACTGAGCTAGGGGTTGTCCAGAAGCCAGGTCCATGCCCACCCCCTAAGGGCGTGCCATGGTGGCTTGTGAGGCCTATGGTCCTCGTCTTGCATGGATTCTTGCACCATAAATTCAGATGTATTCAATTTGAAATATACGTAAATTTTCAAGTAATTCCGGTTCCACGAAGTTTTCACTTAAACCCCCCAAAACAATAAAAACATGAACTTGCCTTTAGCACTAGTTTAATAAGTTAGTCCAAATAGAAATAATATAAACTATTGAAAAAAATTAACGGGTATGATAATGTCATGAAACAGTCGAAAATTATAGATACATCGGAGACGTATCTCCTGGTCTTGAAGATCTCAACTATGACACAGTGGTTGATCAACAAGTAGATCAAGGATTGCAAGCTCGAAGGCGGGGAGGAGGCTGAAGAGGATGATGATCCCATACGGAAACACCATCAAGTGTGAATGCACCATCAAGATCAAGGGGTCACAACTATTGCCAAGATGAGGACATTACTTTGTGTCACACTTGAATGAATGTGTCACTTGATGCATTGGTTGGAATGGATCAATTAAGGTACCGGTTTGGGGTGGTATTGTGGAGTACTACAACAACACCGTAGAAGTCGTGAATGCACCATCAACATCAAGGCATCACAACTATTGCCAAGATGAGGACATTACGTTGTGTCACGCTTGGATGGATGTGTCACGCTTGGATGAATGTGTCACTTGATGCATTTGTTGGAATGGGTCAATTAAGGGACCATTTTTGGGGTGGCATTGCCGAGTACTACAACAACACCGTAGAAGTCACATCAAGCTGCACCCAAGGGTATCTTGGGCGCCATTGTGATACCAAGCATGACCTATGCAATCGGTGGTCCCGTTGTATTCATCCAGTCAACCATGCACCACCGAGTGGCATGAAAACATGGAGTATGAACCTATCATTCCAGACCATTTCAAGCAACGGAACAAGAAGTAGGGTAACAAGCCCTTCACATTATACCATTTCTATGAAGAGCTTTTCACAACAAGAAGTAGATTAGGAGAAACTCTGATAACACAACAAAGAGATCATGGTTAAGCATAGTTGTTGAGGAAGATGACGAGGAGAATGAAAATCCCAACAAGAGACCAGATGGTAACAAGATTTCAAAAGAGCGGAAGAGGAGAGGAGCCTTCAACATCACTAACAAAGGACAAATTGTGGCCATGATTGAGACCAAGAATACCTCGTCGGTCAAACAAGGAGAAGATTATGCGACAATATGGAATGAGCTCAAGATGTTGGACGACGATAAATGGAGGTCAAAGTTAGCGGGCGTAGAGAGGAAATTGAAGGTGGAGGAGTGTACTCGAGGAAGAGAAACTTTTTACTGAAAAGAAGGCACAAGAACATGCTGGCATGGTCATGAAACCAACCACAATTGATACCACTAGAAAAAAATTGTGATCTCACTCGTGGAGATATGTTGACCCAAATGTAGGTCTCTCTTTGGGATGATGGTGATGGTCGTGTAGATGGTGGTGTTGTCCGTGTGGATGAGGTTGGTGGCCGTATGGATGGGGGTGGTGGCCGTGGAGATGGTGATGGACAACTAGGAGATGGTTGTGGTGGTTGTGTGGATGGTGGTGGAGTTGGAGGTGACGATAATGGAGGTCGTCATGATTTATTTCATGATGGTAGTGTTTGAGTTCATGTTGCGTGCCTTTGGTAGGGATCAATCCGCGACATAAGACATGCTATGTTTTGGTGATTTTGGATCTAGACCGATGTGGTGCCTTTTGGATGAACAATTTACATAGAAGATGATATTAACGATACTCAGCCCCATTGCGTCGAATTTGATAGACTCAGTAGCACTTGTGGAAAAGTTATCCAGTGTAACCCAGTTGAATGGTGATCGAGATTATGCTATCTATTTTTACATTTTACATGGTGCTTCAGCTTCTCACTGGTTCCATGGCCTTGTCTCTACATGTGTGTTTACATGCGTAAATGTGATTTCATCACATCTCTTGATGTTATGTTGAGGACTCCGCTGGCAAATAAATGATCCACCGAGCCTTGGCACGACTTTCAGCTATGAGTTTGTTAACATTTGTAGTGGCAACACTGCATCACATATTATTCGGCTTTCTATTGAAGAGTGTGTATTTGTCGTAATAAACAAGCACCAATCTCTAGAGCTCGAAAGAGACAAATAGTACCTAAACTTAAGCCACAATGAAACTCTATGGATGTATCATTTCTTTGCAAAGAATTTGTCACAAGACAACGAAAGTTTCAGCAGGCAATGATTGAAATAAGTGTTTGCGAGCCTTGATGAAGAGACTCTTGTGGTTGTTAATGAGTAACTCTAGTATTGAGTTGTCTTTACATGCCTTTTGCTCTTGTAATACATGTTTTCATTGCTCAAGAAATAAAATTCTCTTTATTGTTTTGTTTAGATTAAGATGACCTTTGTGATGATTATCTTAGCTTTCCTAACTCTTGCATAATAAGAAGGCCACCACTATAGCAATACTAAGTTTTCAGGTGAAGAAGCGGAGGACTATCTAAGTGTATCGATCGTAAGTGAACCAAAATCTTTTCCTTATTTCGGTTCAGAAAATTGTGTTCCTTACGGTCGAGTTTCTATCTTTGTTTCTTGATGATGATCAAGGTTTAAGGTCGGGACGGTTGATGAGTGATAGTTTTGCGCTCATCACCCCCTTGTTAAAATCGTATTATCCTAGAAAATCCAAGAAAATCAGTCTGATATTGCAACTTATGACTAACGAATGTTAGAGATCGTGAATCCTTCGTTTTAGTTTGTTTTCGCTGGAAATGGGGCCAAACATGGACATAAATCATAATTTACATGGAAATAAAGAAAATGAAGAAAGAGGAAAGGAAACTGCAGGCACAACAATTGATCCAGAGCATAAGACGACGTCTGGTACGAGCAGTCGCGTACGAGCGCGACTGCTCGTACCAGCCACTAGTGGCCCAGTCGCATCCAGCACAAAAACTTCTATACAGGGATCAACACATGAATCTCGACGGATTGTCGACGAAACCACTATTCACAAAACAGAAGTCATTCTTGAAATTAACCACTGCCATTACACATCTCATCTCCACTGCCACCACCGTCACCAACACTGCAGCAACCACCTCCAAGCAGGGCCCGCTCTATGTTTCGGAGGGCCCTTGGGCGAACTCCGACATGGCCCCCAATACTATATGTATATGTTTGTATTTGCACATTATATAAACATTTATATATCTAAATTTATTGCAAAATATTAAAGTAAATTTTCAGCCATACATACTTTGTTTGAAATGTCAAATAATAATTGTTGGGAAATGGCATATTATGATAGAAAAACTTGAAAATAGCAAAATGACACTGCCATGATTACGTTCAATAAGAACCAAATTCTAATGACTTCTGCCCAGGATTAATTTCTTGCCTTTCTTCTTCATTGTCATCGACATTTCTTTTTTGAAGAACACTTTTGTCTTTTAATTGAGAGATTGCTTTCCTTTCCTTTTCTCCTTTTTGCAGCACCCAACAAATGTCTAAGACTAATGACCTGAAATTATGAAGAAAAAAATAGTATATATAATCAGAAAATTGTACGTCAGTAGGTCAATACCTTAACGATCCTATAAAAACTATACTAAAATTAGGGATGAATGAATCATGTACGTATTTTTGAAAGACAGAGAACAATGATCGAGGAACATATAGATAGATACCAGATCATGGGCCCCCTCTAGGGCTGGGCCCTAGGCTGTAGCCTCTCTGGCCATACCCCAGGGCCGGCCCTGCCTCCAAGTTAGCCATACTTGTAATAGTGTATCAAATCCGGCAAACATTATCAATAAAATATTCATCTTCATGTCTTCTTCAATGATTTCTTCGTGCGATCTGATCTTGATGTGTGAGTAATTCAGTAAGGCAAGGGGTTGAGGAACCCGATGTATTTTTATTGGGAGTCAATGGAATTGACTTCAAATTAACGTCATGTATGTGTTAAAATTGCAACGGAGCCATCTCTTGTCTCTTTGTTGTTCTTTGACCTACCAGGTACCCAGGATCTCAGAGATCGATCAAACAGGATGCTAGGAGCAGGGACAATGTAGAACGCTATTTCGAAAAAAGTGACAGAAAAGATTAGCACAGTAACGGAAAGTCAATTCGTGGGGATTCATGAGTTGTAGTCATTACACACCCAATGCTTTTGCCTGAATTATTCAAAATAACCGAGGTAACCCTGCACGATTGTAAGGGCCAGTTTTTGGATAATTACCTTTTGATGCACATCGCAAACCGGTCAAGACGTAATTTGGACACATCCCCCACTTTGTCTCATTGCAAGCATGTCGTAACGCGTGTCTTCCAGAGCCCCAATTAAGATCATGATGATCCCGGTCACAAATATGTGGTTGTAAGAACCAAAATCTCATACCCATGCTTGTTTTAGTTTTACGTGTTTACACCAGGTTGTTAAGGTCCGGTCACAAAAACTGGAATTTAATTTGCAAAGAGTTGGTAGAAACCTCTATGTTAGTGCACATCCTCTCGTTGGTTCGATAACTCATGTTCGACGACGTGGTTGACCGGCTGACCACCCATGGTAGTCCACACGGCAATGCCACGTATATACTGTACAGCCGAGTGGGCATACATATGGTACGTAGTACACACGCCGCGTACGCGTGAGGTCAGACAGGCGCTAACGGATCATTATACCCTTTAGTATTAATGGGTATGGGTAGATCGCGGTCGTCGATGTGTTTAGGTTGTGTGTACCAAAGCAGAAGGACATATATTTAAAGAGGCTACGTATTCATGTATGCATGTTTTTTTTTCTGAATCATGAAGGATTGTAGCGTAGATTATAGTTAATTTATTTTAATGTATTTCCTTTCTCATTTTTGTCATAGTTGATTTGTTTTAATAAATCTCGCAGGATGGGTATCTATCACATTTTATACTGCTCTCTATCAACGTCGCCACCACTAAATCTTTATTTCGTTCTCCCACTTCAAATGTGCAGTTGCACTGACTTGACAGGAGAAACCATATCAAGGGAAACATCTATATGTATCCTACGTATCCATGTCGCCTCAGTTCCACGGAGAGCTTAACTAATTTATTTGGTCACCGCGCCGGTGAAATCTTGCAGCCACCATATGGTAGTGAATATGGTGATCCATGATCCCCTAGGACACTGGAGCTACAGCAAGGCCATTTGGTCTAGGGCCCGGACTAGGATCGAGATGCATAGGGAAACCAATAGTAAGGCACAAGTATCGTGTACGCAGTTCCATAGTGATAATCAGGACATCGACGACCACCTGCAGCTCGATAAGACCCGATGCAACACTGGCACACCTGAAACTAAATAGGGACTTCCTCGGGTAACCTTTTTACACTTGCATTGCGCCAATCTGCTCTGAATTTTGATGTGGCTGGCCGGAACGAAGATTTTCAGTTTTCTCTATATCTAGCAGGCAGCACAACGAAATAACTTGGTTGATTTTCAACTACATCCATATGACTGACTCACCGAGTCTCCGCCATACTACCTATCATTGTTGTATATATCAGAGGCCTTGAAGCCCAGACTAGCAACTCATGGTATCTTGCACACACTTCCGCACCTAATGGTTACTTGGAGATGGACATTATAGTACAAAATAGGACTATTTTGGTGCCCCCTTCTATCCACAGTTTTTTTTATCTTCCCCTTACTGTATTTAGTCCGTGAATGAAAAACAAACTCTGTTTACAAAGCACATCGGCCACAATCTACCCAATACTTGTGCCGCAATCTAGAAGCTACATGCAAACCATCCGACAGACTTGGCATCGTTGCTTTACTAAGCATCCATGTCAACTCAATGAGAAAGCAGAAGAAACATCATCAAGCTTGTCTTCCCATGTGCTTGATGACACAATTGCGCAGACAAGAAGGAAAGAACTATACTATCAACCACATGAACAATGTGTTTCCCTTGAGCTAGACACAACCTGATTCTAACAAGGCAATAAATATGTTTCTTTTCATCTGAAACACCGTCTGGTCAATATTGTACAAAAATAATAATAGATGGGTCTATTGCATGCATATTTCACCTCTTGCACAGTATTGTTAGGTGGCAAGTTACCTCAAATGATTGTTACATGATAATTGGACCTTTTCGAACAAAAATTATATACGGATGAAATATTCTTTTAGCTGACATTTGATAGCTTGCCCCAACCTCTTTTACAAGTTCACACTCGGCACCTGGCTCTGTCATTAAAGTGTGTGATCTAGTGCTTCAGAAAAACATGGTTGCCACTCATGTAGTCAACTCACACATAACGGAACTATGTTTTATGATACATGTATATGTGTACCTGGATTTTCAGGTTCCAACATTGGGCGTCAAAATTTCCACTTAAGAGTTACTCCATACATGACTAAGACACCATCTTTTTTTTTTCTGGATCTTCCCTTCCAGCCCGACGGTGGCCGCTAACTCCCCAAGGTGCTCCTCACCGGCGGCTGGTTGATTCGAGCGGCATTCATGGTTGTTAGGCACACCATCCCATGCCTTGTGTGGTGGACTGCATCACCACCCGTCCGGGCATTTGAATTGATTGAAGTGGAAGTTGGATCTGAGGCGGACCGCATCGGCTCCATGTACATGCATGCGTTGTGATCCTACTGGACAGCGAACCATCGACCTCTTGCCATCTACGGTGGCTCAATCATGGGCCTCTGGTGCCGAGGGTGCCTCCCTTACATCGCTGGGTGGCGCATATCAAAGAGCATGTCTGCCATCTATGCTCACTATGGTGCACGACTGGCCCAATCGGCTCAACAATGGACATTGGTTTCACAGCAACGGCGACGGTTGCCAATGGCTCGACGTGGTTGTGACATTTGGAGTGCGTCGGTGACTGGTCTGTTGGTGGCTGCTTGGGTCCTGGACAGGCCTGTGGAGTACGTACACGTGAGATGTTGATGCTTCCGATAATGTTCAGCTCTCTGCGTTGTGGGACAACTCATGTCGGTGGGCATGGCTTCTATCACTTCCCATGTCCATGGTGTAGGGCTCTCTCCTACAATGCGGTAATCGGCGGGTGTGCTCCACCATCGGTGCTGGTACGTGTGGTTGACACTCAGTCTGTGACGGTGCACCCACTACTGTCTAAGGTGGCCATCAAAAAGTCTACTTCCTCCAAATCCAGTGGCTGCTGGGTGCGGCTCGTGCTGGTGACTTTGCGGGATGCAGTCAGAATGCTCCTTTGCGGGTTTTGGCTGTTCTCACTCTAGCTAGTTTGCTTTAGGTAGGGGGTGCAATATATGGCAGCGGCTTGACGCAGAGGATATGGTTATGTATTGGGATTTCTAGACCAACTGATGCAGCTCTTCGGACCGTGGAAAAGGGGTGGCACCATTGTGAGTTTTGAGGGGAACGGTGCATAAGTATATATAGTACTCTCCAATGATGAGAGCTTGAGCAGTTTATGTCACCATACCAATGAAAATCCAACTGTTGTGACATGGTTGACATCTAGTCGATGATCAAGGTGTAGGATCGGTATGCATTGGGATACAAATAGCATGGGCCAAGTATGCTGTGTGAAAACAAGAACGAAGTTCTAGCTGGTCACAAAGCTACTTGTGACCTGAGTCGGTATTACATTGGACTTATCAATTATCATCCTACACTGGTGGTACCTAGGATTAAGTAGTCTCTTCTTCGTAGTTAGTCTTGTACATGGCGCTGGGTTGAAGTTACTATGGACGTTCGGCATTTGACTTCCATGATCAAGCAAACTGTGTAGAAAGCTTGGGCACGTTCAAAGTGTAAATTTTTTGCTTGGTGGAGAAGTGCGGCATTTGACTAATTCTCCCGGAATGACAAGTTGGAAAAGAGAGGCCCAATGGTGGCCTATGCCAACTTTGCAAGAGTGATCCAGAGACGGCGGCTCACATCTTGTTCCGGTGCCCGTACACAAAAAAAGAGTGCATCAGACAAAAGATTGGCTTGGAAGGGAGGACCTCAACACCGCCAACTGGAAACACTTCGACTCTGTGCACTCTTCGTGGACCGAGACACTCAACTTGGTTGGACGACTGAACAAGGCCACAGCTTCACACCAGATGCTTGTTACATGGGAATTTGGAATGTGAGGAATGCGAGAAGTTTGCCATAGTCACGCGGCTTTGCAAGCGTCATCCGGAGACGGCGGCTCACATCTTCGCCAGCTTCTAGGGTACTGCGACATCAAAACATTTAGGGCAATCATTCCGGGAGAATTGTCCCATTGTTTCTTGGGCTGCAGCCTTGTATGATATACGCTTCACCTTTCTTCGCCTAGGGCATGATGGAGAGGGCCGATGCAGATAAAGAGAAAAGGTCGTGTTTTTTTTATTTCCTTCTTGTATGTATCGTTAGCTATTGGCTAGAAAAACTGAGGTATTTGTGAGAGAAGCGGTGGAAAATTCTTAGGCTAGAGAGATGTAACGTGAAAGGTAACATGTTTTTTTCTATTATTAAAAGTGAAAGGTCCTGCGAAAGGTTTTTCCATTTATTAATGGCAGTGGTGGGTAATTTTGTTTATTTTTTGGACATTAGGAGATCAAAGGGTTGTGGTTTTGTAATCCATCAAATAAACGGCCAGATGTTTCTAATTTTTGTGGTAATTTCTAGCTTATTTATCTTTTCATGGTGAGCCAGTTAATCACTTCAGCACCATTGTGAGTTTTGAGGGGAACGGTGCATAAGTATATATAGTACTCTCCAATTATGAGAGCTTGAGCAGTTTATGTCACCATGACAATGAAAATCCAACTGTTGTGACATGGTTGACATCTAGTTGATGATCAAGGTGTAGGATCGGTATGCATTGTTATACAAATAGCATGGCCCAAGTATGCTGTATGAAAACAAGAACGAAGTTCTAGCTGGTCACAAAGCTACTTGCGACCTGAGTTGGTATTACATTGGACTTATCAATTATCATCCTACACTGGTGGTACCTAGGATTAAGTAGTATCTTCTTCGTAGTTAGTCTTGTACATGGCGCTAGGTTGAACTTACTATGGACGTGCGGCATTTGACGAATTCCATGATCAAGCAAACATTGTAGAAAGCTTTGGCACATTCAAAGTGTAATTTTTTTGCTTGGTGGAGAAGTGCGGCATTTGACTAATTCTCCCGGAATGACAAGTTGGAAAAGAGAGGCCCAATGGTGGCCTATGCCAACTTTGCAAGAGTGATCCAGAGACGGCGGCTCACATCTTGTTCCGGTGCCCGTACACAAAAAAAGAGTGCATCAGACAAAAGATTGGCTTGGAAGGGAGGACCTCAACACCGCCAACTGGAAACACTTCGACTCTGTGCACTCTTCGTGGACCGAGACACTCAACTTGGATGGACGACTGAACAAGGCCACAGCTTCACACCCGATGCTTGTTACATGGGAATTTGGAATGAGAGGAATGCGAGAAGTTTGCCGTAGTCACGCGACTTTGCAAGTGTCATCCGGAGACGGCGGCTCACATCTTCGCCAGCTTCTACGGTACTGCCACAGCAAAATATTTGGGGGCAATCATTCCGGGAGAACAGTCCCATTGTTTCTTAGGCTGCAGCCTTGTATGATATACGCTTCACCTTTCTTCGCCTAGGGCATGATGAAGAGGGCCGATGTAGATAAAGATTTAGGGGAGACGGAGGATGAAGAGAAAAGGTCATGTTTTTTTATTTCCTTCTTGTATGTATCGTTAGCTATTGGCTAGAAAAACTGATGTATTTGTGAGAGAAACGGTGGAAAATTCTTAGGCTAGAGAGGTATAACGTGAAAGGTAACATGTTTTTTTTATTATTAAAAGTGAAAGGTCCTACGAAAGGTTTTTCCACTTATTAATGGCAGTGGTGGGTAATTTTGTTTATTTTTTGGACATTAGGAGATCAAAGGGTTGTGGTTTTCTAATCCATCAAATAAACGGCCAGATGTTTCTAATTTTTTTGGTAATTTCTAGCTTATTTATCTTTTTCTGGTGAGCACGTTAATCACTTTTTGTATATAACATTTTTTTGGACATTAGGAGATCAAAGGGTTTTTCCGCAAAAAAAAGAGATCAAAGGGTTGTGGTTTTCTAATCCATCAAATAAACGGCCAGATGTTTCTAATTTTGTGGTAATTTCTAGCTTATTTATCTTTTTCTGATGAGCCCATTAATCACTTTTTATATATAATAGATTATTTAAAATGGAAAGTTTTGCCTTGGTTCAAAAAAAGACTGGATGTGCCGGAGAATGAAGCTCGGTAGTAGGCTGGGTTGATGGCCGCGGCCGGTGAAATAATCTTGCTGTACTACAATGACTCTTCCAAAAATCTTAGCTTGTTCAGGTCATAAATAATGACAGAGTAATCATGTGGGCATTAGTTATCCCTGTTTTAGATCTTCATGGTCACCGTAGTACAATAGGGTACAATTGGTAGGTGAATGGCTACTAGGGCAGGTCCTATTGCCCTCAAGAAAAGTTTGACAAGGGAGTGTTTCACCATATCACATTTCCTGAGCTCTATATATTGAGTACAATATGCATCCTTTGCAAGGCTAGACATAGATAGAAAGAGAATATTAGGATTGGAAGAGAAATTTGCTGGCACTAGCTACTTGCATGGTAGTGAGTGTAGGATTGGAAGCCATTCGGAAACACTGTAATACAAGAAGATCCAGTTCCTTTCTGACATCGTCTGCAGCAAGTATGTCTCCGTCATCCGGTGTTTGGCATTTTCCCGAGTCGGACTGCCAATGACAACCTCTCAGCAGGTGCCTTATGCAAACCTCCTCAAGTCGGTGAACCTCAGCTACAATTCTAGGCTAGTTGGCTGCGACCGCAGTAGGAGAAACTTTTGACGTAACTATTCAACATAGCTCGACACCATTGCTGGTAGGAAGATACGTCGCGTCACCGTGGGGACAATGTTGCACGGGCAACCACAAAAGGGTTGGCCATTTGCAGAGACAATGAAATCTAACAGGAGTTGTTCTGAGTTCCATTGGGTGGAAAGTTCCGGTAATTCTTCACGTACCTCGAGTGGCAAGTGACTCGGAACTTATGAAATGATCTCCAACACGATTGGCCTAATTTGAACTGCTATTTGTCCGCTGACATGTCGCGGATAGTGTCCGGGCTTATCGCCTTGGACTCCTATTTGTCCATGCACGCAGTCATATCCCCTCAAAAGAAAGAGGCAAAGTTTCCGAATATATTTACTGGTCTGCCGAAAGATCTATAAAGGTGTCAATGTCCACTTGCACAGATGCTCAGAACTTTGCCTAGAGTCCTCTCCAAAGACTACAACATATAGTATGAGTCCGACGCTCCTCCGCAGATCTATAAAATTCATAAACTTGGACTTGGAGTTAGCCTATGCCGATGTTCCTCTGGGATAATGAGTGGCATCTTTTGAACAATCAGACCATGCGCTAGCATCGCTACTCCGGTTTTCATGGCACACCCATACTCGGATCTCTAGTAAGCCTCCTCCGGGAGATGACCGAGTGCCACAAGTTTCTCCTCGTATTCAACTATCCTCGATCAGTCGAGAAGCACTAGTACCAGAATCCATTGGAATTTTGTTCAAATCGTAGTTAACTAAAGTGTGACGACATGTGCTGAGTTTCTCCACGGTACTCGGACCAAATCAGGCTTTCGGTAAACTCGTTCTACAAAATCTCAACCGATTCGGGGGCTAATGATAGGGATACCCATTATAGTACGGTCATAAGAGGCCCATCCTAGCCTAGATGGGGAACCCACAACACCAGAGGTTAAGACCTCCAGGTCACCGATCCGCTCGGACACAAGCGAAGATTCCTGTCACTCGAACGACACTCATCCACTCAGATGCCTCCAAACCACTTGGACATGCGAAGCACTCGGCGAGAGGAGGTGAATAGTTGGGCGAGGAATCCAGGGCGTCAAGGGGCGTGCAACATATGCATTACCAACATCTACTTCGTCAGTTACACCATGTAGTGCACGCCATCAATGCAATCACGCAAACCCCTTTGTAACGTATCTAGGCAAGGGGGTGGCGCACTCTATATAAGCCACTCCACAGCACATAAACAAGGGTTCACAATCCATTATAATCATCATACACAACAGAAACTTAGCCGTAGGGCTCGAGACGTAGGGTTACCTCCACCGCGAGGGGCCCGAACTGGTAAAACCCATGTGTCTCACCTACGCCGTAGCTAGATGTAGCCCTTGTTTGTATCCCTTTTCCTTACCGACAGAAACATTCCCACGACATGTATCGTAGTCCCCTAGAATGGCCGACACATTTACTCGTTCGCAACCCCTGTGCGTTTGAGCGACATCTTGACGCAGCGTGTGTCATATAGGATTTCGCATGATTCTTCCGATAGGGCTATATGTCAGCCTTACTGATTTCTAATAGGAATTTCCTACGGGCGGTAGTAGCAGGCTGGCCCATTACTTCATAGGTTCTCTCGGCTCGTAGCGATCACTATTAGTTTTGCTTTCTTTCAATTTATTAGTTTTTTCGCCTTTTTTCTATTCTCCTTTTTTCATCTTGCTTTAGTTTTCTTTGTTTTCACTTGTTTTTTTTCTTTCTTTCTTTATTTTTCTTTTGTTTCTTTGTTGTTGTGTTTTGCTTTTTCCCTTCTCTTTTGTTTCTATGTCGTTTTAGTGGTTTTCTTGTCCGTTTTCATTTTTCATTTTTTCAACACATGTCTACAGTTTTCATACGTATTCTACAGAAATTATATACATTAGGCGCATTTTTTACAAAAGTTTAAGATTTCCAATATATGATTCACATGTTTAATATATGTTTAATGTCTAGTTTATTTATACATGTTGTTCATTTTATTGTATACATATATTTAATTCAAAATATTTCACATTATTATATACATCTCAAACAGTTTTTTCAATACATACAGGAACATTTTATAATGGCAAACACATTTTTCTGAACTATGCAAACTTTTTCTACATTTTTGAAACATTTTTTTGAAAATTTCTCAAACAAAATTTTGAACCCATTAACATTTTTTTAATTTAACTGACACTTTAACGAATTACACAAACATTTTATGACAATGTATAAACATTTTTTGTATACATGATTACCATTTTCTTTCAAACTTGATTACTGTTTTCTACTTTCTTTATTCACGTTGTATATTTTTCACACATGGAACATTTTCTATACATGTCCAACATTTTCCAAATACGTGTTTATTTTTTAAAAAAATTATGTAAAATGTTTATGTAATACATATATTTAGAATAATTTCTGAATATAAACATAGTGCAAAATAAACACAAAATAAAAAATGTGAATAAAGGAGTGAAGTAAAAAAACAAAAAAAAATTATGCTGACAAAAGAAGTAACATGATGTCAGTGGTCGAGCCGCAGCTACTGGGCCGACCCAATACGCGCTGTCCAGCAGGCGATGCGTACTAGCAGTGCTAGCCAGCTAAGCTACGGACTGAGTACGGCTGATATATGGCACTACCTGATCTAGAATCCAAAAGCGGCAGGTCCGAGTTTTTAAAACCTTTTCAACATTTCTTAGAGAAAAAATTGAAGATTTTCTAATATTCATGTTTCTTCAATACAGTGCACAAAAGGGAATTCCGAACTTTTTTGGAACCGTGAACACAATTTGGAAACAGGAACAATATCTAAAATTGCGAACAAATTTCGAAAATCTGAACAATTTTTTTAACTGCGAACAACTTTTAAAAAATAATTTAAAATACTCATTGAACATTTTCCTAGTATACCGTGAACATTATTCAAATACACACTGAACATTTTTTTCAAAATACGATGAACATTTTTTCAAATGCGCTTGAACAAAAGTTTTTTATACACGATGAACATTATTTATACAGGAGTGAACATTTTTTCAATGTACGGTGAACATTTTTCTTCAATACGGCGAACAAAAGTTAATTCTGAACTTTTTTGGAAACGTGAAGAAAATTTAAAAGCAGGAACAATAATCGAAAAACTTGAACAAAATTTGGAATTTCAAAAAAAATTGTGAAAATTCTGAACATTTTTTGGAAATATTGAATTTATATAAAAAACGAAAAAAGTAGAAAAAAGAAAAAGGAAAGGAGGAAATAAGCAGGAAGAAAAATAAAAAGGAAAACAAAAAACAAAAATAAAGAAGAAAACCGGAAAACTCTGTATTGGTTTTTATGCAAGTCAACCATTTGAAAGTTTGACAAAGATTACATCGGTTTGACATTTGAAAAAATAAATACACCTTATATAAAGGAACGGAGGGAAGATTTTACATCGGTTTTCTATTTTTTTTCATCGTCTTTCTTTGTTGCTTTCAAAGTTTTTATCACTTTTTTTTCTTTCATTGTATTTTTCTTTACTTTTTTTTTTCGGTTTTGCTGTTTTGTTTTTGTTTTTTCTTTCTTTGTTTTTACTGGTTTCTTTTTCGGTTTTTATTGGTTTTCTTCGCTTCGTTGTACATTTTTCGTATACATCATGCTTTTTTTTTCTATACATGTTTAACATTTCTAACTACATGATTAATATTTTTAAAAATTAAATTTTTTGATGTGCAGTTTTTCCATACACACTGTACAGTTCTTGTACGCTGGTAACATTTTTCATATACACATTTAATCTTGTGGAAACACATGATTAATATTTTTTAAATATTTTTATATCTATTTTTTCTGGCAAGCATTGTACATTTTTTGTGTACATCAGGAACATTTTATACATACATGTTTAACATTGTCCGAACAAATGATTGGCAATTTCTTAAACTTACATTTATTATTTCTACTTTTTCCAAACACATTGTACAGTTTTGTATACATTTTTCATATATATCAGGAATATTGTCTTTATACACATTTAACATTTTTTAAATGCTTGATTAATTGTTTTTTTAAAATATTGAAAAATTAAAACTTGTAATTTTGTGCACACACTTTTTACATTTTTTGTATACATCAAAAAGATTTTTTCTATACATATTTAAGATTTTTAGATGCATGATAAACAATTTTGACTATTGTATACAAAGTGATTTTATAATAGATAAATTTCGAATATTTAAAATACAAGCAAAAGTAAAATAAAAGAATGCAAAAATGTGAAAAAGCAAGAAAAAGTGCTGAAAGCCCTTGTCTGCGTTGGGCCTGCCCAATCGGCGGCTGTCGCGTCCTATTGTCTCGCGTCGAGTGAGACATAGGGGTACTCTGGAACTCCTCTACCTAGGCCACGGGCTGCTCCGGGCCTCCAACTAGTGTGCCCCCTTCTAGCTTGTTAAAGGAACATCCGTCGTCTGGTTGTTGTACACCTTGGCAAACTTGACATGATATCACTAGTAGAAAAAGGGTCATTTGTCCTGGTTGGTAAGGGCCTTTTGTCCCGGTTGTTGAACCGGGACCAAAGGGTCGTTACTAATGCCCTAGCCCTTTAGTCCCGGTTCTTACACGAACCGGGACAGATGGGCCTCCACGTGGCCGGTGCGGCGAGCCCAGGCAGGAGGGCCTTTGGTCCCGGTTGGTGCCACTAACCGGGACCAATAGGCATCCACGCGTCAGTATTTCAGGGGCTGCGTTTTTTTTGGAAGGGGGGGGGGGTGGGGGGTTTTGGGGGTTAATTTAGGTGTTTCATATATTGTGTTAGCTAGCTAATTAATAGAGAGAAGTGTCCTCTCTTATCTCCGTGCTTGGTCGACGCTACGTACTATATACGTATAGAGAGGACTAGACACGCTAGCTAGTAAGCAAATGAAGGAAACAGAAGATCGTCACGAACATATGCATACAGAGAGAAGTGATATCGACCACCTCTCCTTCTCCGAGAGATTGGTCGAACAACAAGTTCTCGTATATCTATCCGACACTATCGGCTACATATATAAAATAATTATCTCTTACAATATAATCTCCTAATTATATATGAACACAGGGTCACATAGTATTCTCTGTTTTCAGCGATCACGTGGTCAAGGAAGAATGCCGCCAATTCCTCTTGAATTGCTCGCATACGATCTGGTGGTAGGAGTTCATCCCGCATCCGAAAGAACTAATTTGAAGAAGGGGGTCAATACATATATATATGAATAAATGAAACTCAACACAAATGATGGTAATAAAATAAAATTTTGAATATTATTGCTTACGCACTTCATATTGTTCGTCAGAGTAGCCCCGCTCACAGGTCGTGTGGCGGATGGACTCGCAAACGTAGTATCCACAGAAATCATTCCCTTGTTCCTGCCACAACCACTTTACAAGAAATAGAGGTCAATCAAACTGATAAGCAAGTATGCTAAATAGTATTGATGAAACTAGCGCTTGAATCACTAGGAGATGCGCGGAACAGGCTACTGTAGTACTTACTTTCGGGTGTCTAAATTGCAGCTTCCTCGGCAGTCCCGGAGCTTTTTTGGTGAATTTTCTGCAAACCCTGCCAGACAAAGAAAAAAAATTACTTGATATCAGGAAATGAACAAAGTTGCTGATATGGTGGATAATGATCGATTTAACTTACTTCTCGAGCATTTGAGTCATGTCCGCATAGTCCTGGGGATCTTTTCGTCTCGAGTCTAAGACGGTTACTACTCCCTGCTCAAGCTTAATCTCTAGGAGAATATAGTGGAAGCTGCGCACGCATGCATAAGTCATCAATTACATTACTATAACCTGGACTAATAAGGGAAACCGAATATGCACAAGACAGTAACACTCACTTGAAGTTGTAAGGAAAGAGTATTATATCTTTGTTTTCATTTATTACCAACGATTGTAGCAAGTTGGCCTCGGTATTTTCGGCATGATATTTAACGTCAGTTGCATCTATGAGATTTGTGTTAATGAACCCAATATCACCGATTTGTCTTTTCTTCAATTCGGCGATCTTCAATCTGCATAATATAGTGAGGATAATTATAAATACATGCAATGAAAGAGCTGACCTATATAGAGAGACTTAATGACAGAAGTAGTACTACTTACAGACAGTAGCAAGTGACCGTTGATTTATCGAGGGTCTTTTGATTAAAAACTGGAAGAACTCCTCAAATGGAACATTCAACAGTTCAATTCCAACGAGGTCATGCTCCTCTTTAACTCTCAGCGTCAAAGTATTCCTCCCCCCAGACTCTCTGCAGGTTTTCATGTACCAATCATGGAATCCTCGCATCATCGTTGTTAGAGATCTTTCATCTTTGACGAGAGGCTTCCCGTACTCGTATCTGTGTTCCTCCACCTCCAAGAAATCATAATGTACATCGTCGGGCATGTAATCTCCAAGATTGCTATAATCGGGCACCATCCTCGGATCATTAGCGACGATGTCGCTAGACACCTTGAGCGGGGGGCACGATTGGTTCGCTTGTTCGCTGAGCTGGGCAATTTTCTTCCCAGCTCGTCGTTCTTTTAATCTCTGATCACTGACAGTACTTCCCGACCGCTCCGCTTTGACAAATGTCTTTGCAATAATGCGCTCATAGTTTCCTTTCGACGGAGACTTTGGTGGTTTTGTCAAGGCAGCCAGAGTGCGCTTCGCTTTCACCGATATCTACCTTCTCCTTCGGAGGTGGATGTTTCTTTGCTTTCACCCCTTCAAAGAAGTTCGTCACTTCGGCTCGCACGATATTCGCGTTCTCCTCCGGGGTCCTCTCGTATGGTAACTTCTCTGGAGTCTTCAGAGAAGGACCGAATATGTATTGCCTCCCGCCTCTGGCTGTACTGCTAGACGCCGGCAGAGCAGACGGAGTGGTTGCGGCTGTCTTCTTTCCTTGCTTACGAGGCAGAGGAGAAGGACTACGACGCGCCGGAGCAGCCGGAGCGGCGGCGGGTCTCTTCCGCCCTTGCTGACGAGGCGGAGAAGGAGGAGGCTGGCTGCCGGGCGCGCCGGCGCAGGCGGAGAAGGAGGCGGAGTGCCGCCACGCGCCGGAGAAGGAGGCTGAGTGCCCTGATCACTCGCCGGAGGAGGAGGCGGAGTGTCCTTACTTGCCGGAGGAGGAGGAGGAGGCGTCCAGTTCGGAAGGTTGATGAGCTCCTTCCGTCATAGGCATGGAGTCTTCAGAGCAGAACCCAGCCGAGTCTCCCCTTGCACTACAAGAAATATGTCAACTTGTGACCTTGACTATTGGTCACTGAATGGTCATTATTTTTCGGTTTGTGACCTTTTTGTGACCAAAAACAGATGGTCAAAAGCTGACAGTCGTAAACTGAAATTAACGACCTTCTCTGTGAGAAGGTCGTAGACGTTTACAACTGAAATATGCCTATTGTTTTGTTTTGGTCACTAGCAGCTTCCCCAGGCCAAGTAGGCATCCGACGTGGCAATCTGATGTGGCACAAGAATCAGCCCGGTCCAATTCGGTGTTTTACTTGGGCCGAGCCCATTAATTCAGCCCATTTATATATTTTTTCCAATGAATTTTTTGTCAGCTAAATGGACCAAGCCCAACATTGCAGCCTTTTTATTTTTTGGGCCATGGCCTTTTTGTCTCAACAATTTCATTTTTTTTTCTTTTTTTCTAAATTGGGTTCACGAGTCAGGTGGGTCCCCATTGTCAGGTTCTAGTACTGGGTCCTAGCCGTCAGGGCAATATTCTTTTTTTTTTGTTTCACGCAAATAAATACCTAGTATTTAAATTGGCACATAGAAAACACACGAAATACTTCAAATATTATCAACCATCAAGGTGCTACATCATATAACACACATACAAATGTGATAAGCATCAAGTTTACAATCATATAACAAGCTCCACAAGTGTACAATCACATGAGCCAGTTCTGCTCCACAAGTGTACAATCACAAGTTCTGCTACATCATACACACATATGAACTATGCTTCACGAAGAAACATGAGCAGTATAAAGGGCTTCATTAATGCAAAACTTGACAGTTGACAGCAATGTTAGAACTATGCTTCCTCCGACTTCTTTGTCCTAATCAGCATCTGCACGTTACAGAACAATATTGATCAATTATAAGCCACAACTCCAAATGCCCATACAATTTGTAGTTGCTTAAAAAAACAAAGCAAGCGAGTACTCAGGAGCTTTGGTTAAAACCCATCTAAACAGAGATAAAAACTGGCAAACTATACATCCACTTACAATATAGCAAAAGGAAAGAAAATTACACATGATTAAGTAATATATATCATTCATGTTGGAACAAAGAGCAGACTAACTGACACAATGTGGTAACTAAATCATTCAATCCCTGAGACTGATTGGATGTCAGTTTCTTTTACTGCGAGTACCTATTGGTAAATTAAATTACTAATCAGAGGAAATATTTAAGCAGCCCAATTACCTACCAGATCATTGTACTTACACTTCCTAATCAGATCACCTAATAGGAGATACTATTAAGAATGAAAAGATGATTGAACACTGAAAGAGGTTAGCAAGTTACTTGTTGGTTTCATCACAAGTACCAGGAGTATTCTTAAACCTACGCAACTCATTTTTAAACCTATGCAAGTACCAGGAGTATTTCAATCCTTTCCAGTGCAAGTACTCAAAATTTGTTTGAGTAGCAAATCTAGGAGTACTGGAGAACTCCAAGTTAAATGTACTCAAAGCAACCAGCAAAATCTCTCAATACCGGTCCCAACAAGTAATCAGAATACAGCAGCAACAAGTACCAGGAATAAATCACATAAGTAACTAGAACAGAGAAACAAAATGTAGAAGTGGCAGCCAGGCATGAATGGTGTCCTGAGTTACTGCTGCATCGGCCGTAGCAGAGGCCGAGGAACTCGCTGTGATGGGTTGCAGCATCTGTGCTAATGCAGTCTCAGCCACAGGCTCCTCCTCGCACCTGAAGTTAAACACGCAGGTTGGTCAGCATAACTACAGCAGTTTAGCTTTTGGAGATGATGAATAACTCAAATTACCCTTGATATCTGTTTCAAATAAATTAACCTTATAGTATGGCCATGTTAATAGATAAAATTAACCTTTTCCCTTTTACTTTCTATGAAAAAGGTAAGAGACCAGAATTCTACATCCAGCTTCTCTAGACATAAATCCAAGAGAAATACATCTCTGTAGTGCATGGCAATGGCAGTTAGGATCAAGCAGGTTTTACATTCGAGTCAAGAAATATCAAGGTTCTATAAGCTTAAATTTCAGAGACCTGATTGACACTGTAGGTTCTATAAGCTTAAATTTTAGAGACCTGATTCAATTCAGAAAAGGAGTGGGAGCTTATTTTAGACGCAAGTGAGTGAGTGAACATGTTATTAGGCTTAATTACCAGGATTTGGAAGAGAATGCTGCTGGAGAAGATGCACGCAAGGCCACCAAGCCAGTTGTAACAGCAGCAGGAGCAGCAGTTAATTGGAGTAAACAAACCAAACGGGATAGCTGATGAACGCGGCAAACAGTCAAACAATGGATGTACCTACACTGTCAAGGCAGAAATCGATCAAGAGTAAATTGACAACAGCATCATCATCATCCAGGCAGCAAAACATGCTCCCAAACCAAGCAGTTTACCTAATATTGACCATCCAATGCCACTGTAAAGACCTGAAATACATGCAATGATTTAACAGGATATTTTTGTGCAGAGCAAAGTAACATATGGGCATCAGAAATATGTTGCTTTAGAATGCAGAGCAAAGTAAACCTCTCAACTCCACTAGTTATTATTATGAGTACATTGATCCCCTTTGATACCATCATACATGAATTAGAATCTCTAAAGTATGTCAATCGGGGATGATAACATGAAGCAGGCACATCAACAGAATGAAGTGAAATCTTTATGCAAGCCCATGTATTTCGGTATAAAGAAGCATTGAAGCAATTAAAAGCAAGCTTCTAGATCTATGTTTGGACGACAAAAAATTGTACAAGCTGAGTTATTTGATGAAATAATCCAAGCCTTTAGGCTCCTACTGGATATGCTTTTAATGTAGACAGTGCGTAGAACCACTATGGACAGTTGGACACAATCACAGTAAGATCTTATCTAATGTAGATGTATTGTCTTTGTCAGGATCACAAGCTATATGGATCATGATGGACTGTTACTAATAGCTGAATGGCAATCTAAGATGGGATGGAATGATTATAAAAAGGAAATCTGAAGGGCGGAAAACTGAACCCCCAACCCACCGAGACCAGCCAACCAGGGATGCTCAGCACATAAGTCAGACCATATAATACAAGTCCGAGCAGATGAATTTCGAGTCACCTACAGCGGTCGATCACATCAGTGGCGCTCCGAATCGCATTCCTGAACTAGAGCACGAGCACGAGGGAAAGAAGCCCGTCGGAAGGAGGAACGAACTGGTCACCTGCACGGCTCGGACGGCGAAGGCCGGGCGCTGCGCCGGATCCTTGGCCAGCTCGAGGAGGCGCTTGTGCGTGAGCACGTCCTCCGCCCTCTCCATGTTCACATCCATCGCGTAGATGCACACAAATCCGAAACGCCAAAATCGAGAATCATCACTCATCAGCACTGCCGCGTCGTAGCCGTCAGCTGGAGGGACCGGGAGGAGGGTAGGGCGCGTTACCGTGCGGGGAGGCGATTGAAGTGGCTCCACAGGTCGTCGTCGAAGCCGGGGGCGCGCTCCTCGGCGACGTGGAGGCGCGCCAGCACCTCGGTGTAGACCTGCAGCTTGTGGTGGTGGTGGTGCTGCTGCTTCCTCGACTGCGCCCCCGCCCCTTCCAGCAGCACCAACTCGGATGAATGGGCGGCCAGATAGGAGGAGAGGAGAGGAGAAGAGGGATGATGGGGGGCACGCGCTCGGAAGGAGTGGTGGTGGTGGCGGCGCGTGGGAGGGGAAGGGAGAGAGGAGGGCGTGGGGGAGGCCATGGGCGGCGGGGAGCTCCGCCGGAGGGAGGTGGCGGCCGCGATCTGGAAGGGAGGAGGTGGCGGCTGCGATCTGGAAGGGACAAGCGCGGATCCGACCGCGGCCGTGGGAGAGAAGGGGAGGGGTGGGGAATCACCGCGGCGCTCCCCACCGACGAGATCGAGGGGAGGATCGGTGGAGCTGGCGGGGAGGAAGGGGACGGGATCGAGAGGAGCTAGGGTTTGCGCTGGTGAGGAAGGGAGGGGATCGGGGAGCGAGGGAAAGAAAGGAGGCGGGGGATGGATGGAAATTGATATGGAGGACATAGCTAGGGTTTCGGGGTTGGTGTGGATGGGTCGAGGACAGCCGTTGGATCCCCGAGCATCCGACGGTGTTGGATGCACGATCCGCGTGATATGTCCACGGACCAATCAGAATGCAGTACGATTTTATGACCATCTAAATTGGTCGTAGTTGACTTAAAATAATGTGTTAAAATCATTTAAGCTACTTTATGATCTGGGAAATTCTAAAACAAATGGAATAAGATAAATATCTTTAAAAAGGTGTCGTCGGAAATGAGTTTTTTGCAAAAAAAAACATTTTCCGTTTTTTGAGTGCCCAAAATGAGGTTTTTTGTGAAGGACCTACAATATATTTATTGCAAAATTGGATGAAATCAATTTTATAAACTATTAGGCCATATTTAATGCACAAATGACCAAATAGTTGGGTGTCAAAAGATTTTATCCACCTCTGGTAAAAAAGACAAATTTCCGATGATCTAGTTGCAAGCGGGTCAAATTTGAACTGTAGCTGCCTCATAGTTTGCTATTTATTTTTTCCAAAAATCATTTCTAGGTACATAAGTATCTATTTAATAAGAGAAACATCAAATATTTTCCAAGATTCAACCACTAGCTAGGAACGGTCAAGCCCGCTGTTTTGATCGCATTTTGAAACGGGGATAAGAAATTCAAAAAAATCAAAAAAATGGAAAACCTTCGCATTGTGTCATTATATGTGACCAAGTTTACAGAAAAAATAATAAACTTGTAATACTGCAATTCTTTTAAAAAAAGTGTTCTCAGAAACGAGCTATCATGCGTGAAGATTCATGGCTTTCAAGCCAAATGATCAATCTTGTGGCCACATTCATGGCATAGTTTGTTCAAATGATCTCATATTGTGCACAAGGGTGCATCTTGGAATTCCAAACAATGTTGCCTATGTGAGTTTTCAATTTCTTTGCACAAAAGAGCCATTTTCCGTTTTCCGAGTGCCCGAAATGAGTTTTTTTTGTGAAGGACCTACCATATATTTGTTGCAAAATTGGACCAAATCAATTTTAGAAAATAGTAGGCCATATTTAATGCATAATTGACAAAATGGTTGGGTGTCAAAAGTTTTTATCCACCTCTGCTGAAAAAGACAAATTTCCGCCGATTCAGTTGGAAGCGGGTCAAATTTGAACTGTAGCTGCCTTGTAGTTTGCTACTTTGTTTTTCCAAAAATCATTTCTAGGTACATAAGTATCTATTTAATCAGAGAAACATCAAAAAAATTCCAATATTCAACCACTAGCTAGGAAGGGCCAAGCCCGCCGTTTTGACCGCAATTTGAAACGGGCACAAAAAATTCAAAAAAAATCAAAAAATTGGAAACCTTCGCATTGTGTCATTGTATGTGGCCAAGTTTCCAGGAAAAATAATAAACTTGTAATACGGAAATTATTTAAAAAAGTGTTCTCAGAAACGAGCTATCATGCGTGAAGATTCATGGCTTTCAAGCCAAATGATCAATCTTATGGCCACATTCATGGCATAGTTTGTTCAAATGGTCTCATATTGTGCACAAGGGTGCATCTTGGAATTCCAAACAATGTTGCCTAAGGGAGTTTTCACTTTCATTGCACAAAAGAGCCATTTTCCATTTTCCGAGTGCCCCAAATGAGGTTTTTTGTGAAGGACCTACCAAATAATTATTGCAAAATTGGACCAAATCATTTTTCTAAAATACTAGGCCATATTTAATGCACAATTGACCAAATGGTTGGGTGTAAAAAGTTTTTATCCACCTCCGGTGAAAAAGACAAATTTCCGCCGATTTAGTTGGAAGCGAGTCAAATTTGAACTGCAGCTGCCTCATAGTTTGCTCTTTATTTTTTCCAAAAATTATTTCTAGGTACATAAGTATATATTTAATCAGAGAAACATCAAAAGTTTTCCAAGATTCAACCACTAGCTAGGAACGGTCAAGCCAGCCTGAAAGATCGTGGATGTCGCCTAGAGGGGGGGTGAATAGGCGCTTTAAAATAATTACGGTTTAGGCTTGAACAAATGCGGAATAAACCTAGCGGTTAATTTGACAAGCACAAAACCTACAACAACTAGGCTCACCTATGTGCACCAACAACTTATGCTAAGCAAGATAAACAACTAAGTGATAGCAAGATATATGACAAGAAACAATATGGCTACCACAAAGTAAAGTGCATAAGTAAAGGGTTCGGGTAAGAGATAACCGAGGCACGCGGAGACGACGATGTATCCCAAAGTTCACACCCTTGCGGATGCTAATCTCCGTTTGGAGCGGTGTGGAGGCACAATGCTCCCCAAGAAGCCACTAGGGCCACCGTAATCTCCTCACGCCCTCGCACAATGCAAGATGCCGTGATTCCACTAAGGGACCCTTGAGGGCGGTCAGCGAACCCGTACAAATGGCAACCCTTGGGGGCGGTCACCGAACCCGTACACTTTGGCAACCCTTGGGGGCGGTCACCGGTACCCGTCAAATTGCTCGGGGTGATCTCCACAACCTAATTGGAGACCCCGACGCTTGCCCGGAGCTTTACACCACAATGATTGAGCTCCGAACACCACCAACCGTCTAGGGCGCCCAAGCACCCAAGAGGAACAAGCTCAAGGGCACCAAGCACCCAAGAGTAATAAGCTTCTCAACTTGTAACTTCCACGTATCACCGTGGAGAACTCAAACCGATGCACCAAATGCAATGGCAAGGGCACACGGAGTGCCCAAGTCCTTCTCTCTCAAATCCCACCGAAGAAACTAATGCTAGGGAGGAAAATGAGAGGAAGAACAAGAAGGAGAACACCAAGAACTCCAAGATCTAGATCCAAGGGGTTCCCCTCACATAGAGGAGAAAGTGATTGGTGGAAATGTGGATCTAGATCTCCTCTCTCTTTTCCCTCAAAAACTAGCAAGAATCCATGGAGGGATTGAGAGTTAGCAAGCTCGAAGAAGGTCAACAATGGGGGAACAACACGAGCTCAAAAGATAAGATTCATTGGGGAAGAAGACCCCCTTTTATAGAAGGGGAAAAATCCAACCGTTATGTGCTCAGCCCGCACACGAGCGGTACTACCGCTCCACGAGCGGTACAACCGCTCTGGCGGAAGAAGCAGGGAAAAGGAGCAACCAAACATGAACCTTGGGGCGGTAGTACCGCTTATAAGTGGTACTACCGCGCACCCCAGCGGTACTACCGCTGGAGGAGCAGAACATGGGACCAAAAATGCAGTAGCGGTACTACCGCCCGACCGGAGCGGTACTACCGCTTACAGGCGGTACTACCGCCCATCGGGGCGGTACTACCGCTTATATGCAGAACTGTCGTGCCTTACTGCCGTGCAACTACTGCAAAACTCGACACGAAAAATGGAAGACCCAAAATCGAGGCGGTACCAGCGTGGAACCGTAGCCGTACTACCGCTTATGTTCATAGGCGGTACTACCGCTTTGGACAGCGGTACTACCGCTTGGGGCGATAAGCGGTACTGCCGCTCTGGCCGCGGTACTACCGCAGGGAGAAAACCAGAACTGCCATAACTTCTTCATATGAGCTCTGACCGAGAAGAACCGGCATAACCTCCAACATCGAAAACATCATAGAAGATGCGAGTGAACTCCGTTTTCGATGAACTCGAGCTTTTCATCAAGATGACCATAAGCTCCAAAACTCACAAACAGAAGAACCAAACAAGAACCAACAAAGATGATGCAAGGATGCAATGGTTTGAGCTCTCTATGAACGATACGATCAAGCTACTCATCGAGAGCCCCCCTTGATAGTACGGCAATCGATCCTATAACCCGGTCTCCCAACTACCATCATGAGACCGGTAAAATAGAAAACCTATCAAGAGCAAACCTTTGCCTTGCACATGGTCCACTTGAGCTAGCTGATGACGATCTTGACTCCCTCAAGTTGGACCACCTTTCTTGGTTGTGTTGGCTCGATGAAGACTAGTTGATTGCTCCCCCATACTCCACTATGGGTGAGCCACTCTTCCGCACATCTTCACCAGTCCATTGTCACCACAATGGACGGCAAGCTTCAAGCATTTGATCTCTTCATGATGCTTCACTTGAACTTGCACACCGCAACATCTTCACAAGTCCATTATCGCCACAATGGACGGCAAGCTTCAAGCATTTGATCTCTTCATGATGCTTCACTTGAACTTGCACACCGCAACCTAACCCCACAAAGAACTCTCACGAAGATCATGGGTTAGTACACAAAGCGTAATTGACAATGCTTACCACACCATGGGATCGCTTGATCCCTCTCGGTACATCTTGTGCGCTTTGTGTGTTGATCAACTTGATTCACTCTTGACTTAGTCTTGATCAACCTTGACTCTTTCCAAGTCTCTTCATTTGGATGATGTCTTGAAGGTAAACATGAATGATCACACAATCTTCTTCTTCAAGACATGCTTGCAATAAGCTCTACTCTCACATGACCAATCTTTGGATAATTCCTTAATAACACCTTGGTCACCACATAAACTCCTTGAAACCAACACATGGACTTCAAGAAAAGCCTATGGACAAATCCTTCAAATATAACTCAAGGCAACCATTAGTCCATAGAGATTGTCATCAATCACCAAAACCAAACATGGGGGCACCGCATGTTCTTTCACCACCGTTTTGACCGCATTTTGAAACGGGCATAAAAAATTCAAAAAAAAATCAAAAAAATTGGAAAACCTTCGCATTGTGTCATTATATGTGACCAAGTTTCCAAGAAACATAATAAACTTGTAATACAGAAATTATTTTAAAAAAGTGTTCTCAGAAATGAGCTATCATGCATGAAGATTCATGGCTTTCAAGCCAAATGATCAATCTTATGGCCACATTCATGGCATAGTTTGTTCAAATGATCTCATATTGTGCACAAGGGTGCATCTTGGAATGGCAAACAATGTTGCCTAAGAAAGTTTTCATTTTCTTTGCATGGAAAATTCAATTTCCATTTTCCGAGTGCGTGAAATGAGTTTTTTTATGAAGGACCTACCATATATTTGTTGCAAAATTGGACCAAATCAATTTTATAAAATACTAGGCCATATTTAATGAAAAATTGACAAAATCGTTGGGTGTCAAAAGTTTTGATCCACCTCTGGTGAAAAAGACAAATTCCCGCCGATTCAGCTGGAAGCGGGTCAAATTTGAACTGCAGCCGCCTCATAGTTTGCTATTTATTTTTTCCAAAAATCATTTCTAGTTACATAAGTACCTATTTAATCATAAATACATGGTTTGGTGGCGATACGTCGAGGTTTGGACGGTGGCCGAGGGCCCCAGCTCTAGAGCGCGTAAACTCGCATGCCCGCCACGTGGTCACTGCGTGACCGTGGCGTTGCCATGTGTTCTGGGCTGCCTAGGCATGTCTAGTGGGTTGGGCACTCCCCAGGTAGGTGCTAGGAAGAAAATCACAACATAAGATTCTCACGAGGAGACCGATCGATGCTCAAACATGAATAAGCAGCCAAGTGTTTGATTAGCGGTACGGGAAATGCACATGGCTAATGGGTGTGAGTTTTGGCTGAGGATGATCAATTACTAAGAAGACCGTCTTCACAAATTTTCAGCTCAAAAGGAGGAGCCTAGGTGGTACTTGCTTTGCAAAGTACCACACTGGACATAAATACGAATGTTGAAGCCGGGCTCAAAATAATGAATGTATTGAGCTGCCCTTTGGTGGAGGATGGTTATTTGGGTAGAGGAAAGCACTGTAGAAAATGGATACCATTTGGACATGCCAAAGTGGTACTTCCTTCACAAAGTGTTTTCTTGGAAAAATAGGAAAATGAATATTTTTGAATTATTTTTGAACTACGCAAGGAAGGTTTTTTAGATATTTGACGAAGATATGACCCAAAGAATTTATGAGATTTTTTTGGGGAATTTTGGGAATGACAGAAATATAGGTTGCTTCACAACCTATGGCAAAAACTGCCACATGGACATGACACATAGGCAAAACTGATGAGGTGGCGCCTAGTCATAGCAACCCACCACAATTTACAAGGTTATGACCATCTATATTGGTCATGATCAGCTAGAAATAAGACAGCGGACCAGTGCTATCTGCTTTATGACCATTTCGTGTAAGGAAATTACGACCTTTCTAATAAAAATAGTCGTTATAGTTTAGGGTTTGGAGCCCCCCGAACAGCTTTTGACCAATTGGTCTGAAATGGTCATAGATCTATGACCAATTCTTCCAGGGTCACTGACAGAAGGTCACTAGTTGACATATTTCTTGTAGTGTTCACCGGTAGGGTGGTCAAGCTGGAGGTCCTCAAATCCCTCCGTTATTTCGTCCACCGTCACCCTAGCATATCCTTCTGGAATCGGACGATAGTGAAAAGTTGCGCCGGGTTCAGGAGGTCGAATAGAGCCGACAGCCGCCTTGACTTTGAAGTTCTGCCATTGCGTCATAAGGTGGCAATGTTGAGACTCCGTGATAGCATCCACGGGGTAGCTAGCAGGAGCCGTCAAGACATGCTCCGGCTGAAGCAGCTCGGTGGAAGCCACGCTGCTTCTCCGCTGAGATGGCGGGGTAGCTTCGGGGGTAGTTTCGGCAGGTCGCTTGCTGCGAGCTACGTCTCGCTCCTCTAGTGCTTCAACCCTTTCGTGCAGCTTCTGAATTTGGGTCTGCTCCACTTTTTTCCTCCTCTCCTGGCATTTGTAACCGCCTGCATCCGGAAAACCAGCCTTCCATGGAACGGAGCCTGGCGTGCCTCGTGTCCGTCCAGGGTGCTCAGGATTCCCGAGGGCCATTGTGAGCTCGTCGTTCTCTATGTCTGGAACGAACGTCCCTTGCTGCGCTGCATCGATATAGTGCTGAAGCCTGTTGACTCGTATTCTCATTTGCTCGTCCGTCCAAACGGACTTCCCTGATACAGGTTCCAAGGTTCCGCCAGCCCCGAAGAACCAAGTCCGGCAACGGTCTGGCCAGTTCATTGTCTCTGGTTTGATCCCTTTATCAAGCAGATCATTCTCAGCCTTGGCACACTTAGGTCGGGCTTTGAGGTAGCCACCAGACCCCGTGCGATGGTGAAGCTTCTTCTTCGCAGCATTTTTCTTGTTTGTCGTTGACATCTTCTTACTCTTTTCCGATGTCTTGTGGGCCACAAATGCGGGCCAGTGATCTCTGATCTTCTCATATTTGCCGATGAATTCTGGTGTCTTTTCTTTGTCGACAAACGTTTTCAGCTCATTGTTCCACCTCCTGAATAGGTATGCCATCTTCTTAAGAGCATGAGACTTGATTAATTGCTCTTTAACTGGCTTCTCCGGATCCTCCTCTAGCGGTAGGGTGAAGTTTGCCTTCAGCTCAGTCCAAAGATCATCTTTCTGCATATCATTGACATAAGACACCTTAGGGTCTTCCTTCTTAGGCTTATACCATTGGTGGATGCTGATCGGGATCTTGTCCCTAACAAGAACCCCCCACTGAGTAGAAAATGCTTCCTTTGTCCGGATGGGTTCAACCGGTTGGCCGTCGCGCGCGATTGCTGTGATCTCAAACCTTTCATCCGAGCGCAACTTTTCTTCGGGCCTCGTCTCTTTACCGAAGTTGTGCTCGATCCGGAGGGCTAGAAAAAAGAAGAAAGACGAGAGTTAATTAATAAGTGTACATACCAAAACAATGAATGCATCAATTAGCTAGTCAGCACAGGCTTAACTAATATATTTACCTGGCCAGACTCTGTTCGGTCACCGGAGCCGTCACCACGGGCTCCTTCTTGCACCAGCATTGTGTCACCGGAGCCACCATAATCATGTCTTTCCTCCTCCACTCTTCGATCACCGTAGCCTGCTTCTTCACCCTGTTCTTCCAGACCATCATTGTCCTTAAGATGCGACAAGACATCACCTCCGGCTAAGATTATGTCCGACAACACCTCTTCCGCTTCCTCGTCTCGTCCGTGCTCCATTGTTTCTGCAAATACTACAACATGGCAATTATTACACAAACATGACAGCAGGTGGATATATTAGTGCAAACGTAGACCTAGCTTATTCCAGTTTTGGGGTGGCCTCGGCAACGCTTCAAGGGTAGGGGCGCGGCGGGAGGGGGTAGGAGACCGACATCGTTTTTTTCTAGGGTTTGGGTGTCCTCGAGAGTTTTGGTCGAGCGAGAGGGCCGGGGGGTGCTCCCGTGGTATAAGTTATCACAGTCAAAGTTATCCGGGAGGGGGTTATATCGACAACGACGACATACATACATGGGAAAATAATGTTATCAGGGAGGGGGTAGGTCGAACCCCCCCCCTCGTATTGAAGTTATCGGGACACGGGGTATATCGACAACGACATATCCGATAAAAAATAAGAAGACGAAGAAGAAATAAAAGGAGGAGAAGAAGATATTAATAGAGGAGGAGATTGAAGAAAAAAAAGAAGAAAAAAAAAGAGAAGGAGAAGAAAGGAATAGAGAAGAAGAAGAGAAAATAGAATGTACCCAAATGTACTAAATCAGAGAACATATATAGATAAAACTAACCTAAAATGCACCCAAATGTACTAAAAATCTAACTTTTATATGCACAGAGAACATACATACATATATACATTTTTATAAAAATGCAAAAAACAAATCATCATATATATGAAAAAAAATTCTAAAAAAAGGACATATAATCAGATATACACACATACATTACTCACACATATACATATAATCTGGAAAAAAACATCATAAATATGTGAAAAAATAGAGGAGAGGACAGGGGGGCGGCGCCGGCCTGACCAAGGAGAGGTGCGGCGTGGTCGTGGCAGGGGCAAAGGCACGGCGCCGACGTCAGTGTAGAGGGCGGCGACGACGGCGTGGTCGGGGCAGGGGCGATGGCGTCGACGGGGCAGAGGGCGTCGACGGGGCGGGTCGGGGGCGCGGCAGAGGCACGGCGAGGGCGCGCGGCATGGTCGGGGGGCAAGGGCGACGACGGCGTGGTCGGGGCATGGGCGATGGCGTCGACGGGGCAGAGGGCGGCGACGGCGTCGACGGGGCGGGTCGGGGGCGCGACAGAGGCACGACGAGGGCACGCGGCGTGGTCGCGGGGCAAGGGCGATGGCGGCGTGGTCGGGACGGGGCAACGGCGGCGTGGTCGGGGGCGCGGCAGATGCACGGCGAGCTCGGGCAGCCTGGCGGCGTCGTTGGAGGGATCGAAGAACTGACGAAATTTTCACAAGTGCTGGCTTATATAGCAAACCCATTGGTACCGGTTGGTGGCACAAACCGGTACCAATGCCACCCTTTAGTCCCGGTTGGTGTCACCAACCGGGACCAAAGGCCTCTTTTCAGCAGCCCAAAGGGCAGGAAGCGGCGGCCTTTGGTCCCGGTTGGTGGCACCAACCGGGACTAAAGGGGGGGCATTGGTCCCGGTTGGTGGCACCAACCGGGACCAAAGGATGGCATTGGTCCCGGTTCGTGCCACCAACCGGGACCAATGGCCTTGCACAGCGGCGTGGTGGTGGGAGTTTAGTCCCACCTCGCTAGTTGAGAGCGTCGACTACCTGTTTATAAGCACTGCTGCCTCCTCTCTCTCGAACTCCTCTGAACTGCAGGCCTATGGGCCTAATTTGACACTGCTTTGCCTGTGGGCCTGCTGGGCCTTCTGCGGGCCTGAATCCTGGCCCAACTAGCTGGGTTTCTAGTCGTATTCAGGCCGTGGTGGCCCAGGAGGTGGGATTTTTTATTTTTTTTTCCATTTTTTTGTTTTCTTTGTTGCTTTATTTTTTTATTTTGTTTCTACTTACAACAAAATACTTACTGTTGCTATTTTATTTATTTTATTAAGGTTTATTTATTTTGTTTTATTATAGTTTATTTTATTTTATTTTGTTTCTACTTATTTATTTTATAAAATTTTATTTTGTTTCTACTTATTTATTTTATTTTATTTTATTTTGTTTCTACTTATTTATAAAAGTTTATTTTTTTATACTTATTTATTTTATTTTATTTTTTGCTTTTTGTATTTATTTTATGAAAATTATTTTTGCTTTTAATGTTTTGAACAGAAAATACTTTGATAATTTTTGTTGCATAAATTCTATATAATTTTAGTTTCAATAATACTAGAGGTTTATAAAAGCTTTTGGTTGATTCCTTTAGTACCGGTTCTTTCTGCCCTTTCTGACTTCATTTGTTATTTTTTCATGCATTTATTGATTATTTTGAGCTATAAGACCCTGAAATTGAAAAGCATTTCAAATGAACTCTGAAAAGGTTGAAAGTTGGGATGGTATCATCATTTCATCCACATAGCATGTGCAAGAAAGTTGAGAGGGTTACGGCAAAAACTGGATGCACTTCGTGTACAAAACGGACAATGGTATCATACTCGTCTGTTACAAAGTTGGCATGGTATCATCATAATAGTTGCGGGAGAAAGTCTTCACTTTTTCTTCGCTTGTGTCATTTGCTTATTGCGCCGTAACCATGGATAATCTTCATCGTTTATCAGGATGCTTGGGTCAGCCTTGACTTTGAAGGGAGGAATTTCATGAAACTTTTCATAATCTTCAGACATGTCTGTCTTGCCCTCCACTCCCACGATGTTCCTTTTTCCTGAAAGAACTATCTGGCGCTTTGGCTCATCGTATGATGTATTCTCTTCCTTATCTTTTCTTTTTCTCGGTTTTGTAGACATGTCCTTCACATAGATAACCTGTGCCACATCATTGGCTAGGACGAACGGTTCGTCAGTGTACCCATGATTTTTCAGATCCACTGTTGTCATTCCATACTGTGGGTCTACCTGTACCCCGCCTCCTGACAGATTGACCCATTTGCACTTAAACAAAGGGACCTTAAAATCATGTCCGTAGTCAAGTTCCCATATGTCCACTATGTAACCATAATATGTGTCCTTTCCCCTCTCGGTTGCTGCATCAAAGCGGACACCGCTGTTTTGGTTGGTGCTCTTTTGATCTTGGGCGATCGTGTAAAATGTATTCCCATTTATCTCATATCCTTTGTAAGTCAATACAGTCAAAGATGTTTCCCTGGACAACGAGTACAGCTCATCACAAACAGTGTTGTCACCTCTGAGACGGGTTTCCAACCAACTGCTGAAAGTCCTGATGTGTTCACATGTAATCCAGTCGTCGCACTGCTTCGGGTGTTTGGAGCGCAGACTGTTCTTGTGTGCATCGACATACGGGGTCACCAAGGTAGAATTATGTAGAAATGTGTAGTGTGCTTGAGACCAAGAATGCCCATACCTGCAATTTATTGAGTCCGCTCCTAGCGTGCCTTTTCCAGTCAGTCTCCCCTCATACCGCGATTTAGGGAGACCTATCTTCTTAAGGCCAGGAATGAAGTCAACACAAAACCAAATGACATCCTCTGTTTGATGGCCCATGGAGATGCTTCCTTCTGGCCTAGCGCGGTTATGGACATATTTCTTTAGGACTCCCATGAACCTCTCAGAGGGGAACATATTGTGTAGAAATACGGGCCCCAGAATGACAATCTCGTCGACTAGATGAACTAGGACGTGCGTCATGATATTGAAGAAGGATGGTGGGAACACCAGCTCGAAACTGACAAGACATTGCGCCACATCACTCCTTAGCCTTGGTATGATTTCTGGATCGATCACCTTCTGAGAGATTGCATTGAGGAATGCACATAGCTTCACAATGGCTAATCGGACGTTTTCCGGTAGAAGCCCCCTCAATGCAACCGGAAGCAGTTCCGTCATAATCACGTGGCAGTCATGAGACTTTACGTTCTGGAACTTTTTCTCTAGCATATTTATTATTCCCTTTATATTCGACGAGAAGCCAGTCGGGACCTTCATACTGAGCAGGCATTCAAAGAAGATTTCTTTCTCTTCTTTCGTAAGAGCGTAGCTGGCGGGACCTTCATACTGCTTCGGAGGCATGCCGTCTTTTTCGTGCAAACGTTGCAGGTCCTCTTTTGTCTTCCCATTCATGCCCAAGAAGCCTAGCAGGTTCACGCAAAGGTTCTTCGTCACGTGCATCACGTCGATTGAAGAGCGGACCTCTAGGTCTTTCCAGTAGGGTAGGTCCCAAAATATAGATTTCTTCTTCCACATGGGTGCGTGTCCCTCAGCGTCATTCAGAACAGCTAGCACGCCGGGACCCATTGACCATAGCAAGTACGTGATCACCGGTACGCATGGCGGGCTTCTTCCGGTGATCTGCCTCGCCTTTGAAATGCTTGCCTTTCTTTCGACATTGATGGTTGGTCGGAAGAAATCGACGATGGCCCAAGTACACATTCTTCCTGCATCTGTCCAGGTATATACTTTCAGTGTCATCTAAAAAGTGCATGCATGCGTGGTATCCCTTGTTTGTCTGTCCTGAAAGGTTACTGAGAGGGGGCCAATCGTTGATGGTTACAAACAGCAACGCGTGCAGGTTAAATTCCTCCTGTTTGTGCTCATCCCACGTACGTACACCGTTTCCATACCACAGCTGTAAAAGTTCTTCAACTAATGGCCTTAGGTACACATCAATGTCGTTGCCGGGTTGCTTAGGGCCTTGGATGAGAACTGGCATCATAATGAACTTCCGCTTCATGCACATCCAAGGAGGAAGGTTATACATACATAGAGTCACGGGCCAGGTGCTGTGATTGCTGCTCTGCTCCCCGAAAGGATTAATGCCATCCACCCTTAAACCAAACCATACGTTCCTTGGGTCACCTGCAAACTCAGCCCAGTACTTTCTCTCGATTTTTCTCCACTGCGACCCGTCAGCGGGTGCTCTCAACTTCCCGTCTTTCTTACGGTCCTCACTGTGCCATCGCATCAACTTGGCATGCTCTTCGTTTCTGAACAGACGTTTCAACCGTGGTATTATAGGAGCATACCACATCACCTTCGCAGGAACCCTCTTCCTGGGGGGCTCGCCGTCAACATCACCAGGGTCATCTCGTTTGATCTTATACCGCAATGCACCGCATACCGGGCATGCGTTCAGATCCTTGTACGCACCGCGGTAGAGGATGCAGTCATTAGGGAATGCATGTATCTTCTGCACCTCCAATCCTAGAGCGCATACGACCTTCTTTGCTGCGTATGTACTATCGGGCAATTCGTTATCCTTTGCAAGCTTCTTCTTCAATATTTTCAGTAGCTTCTCAAATCCTTTGTCAGACACAGCATTCTCTACCTTCCACTGCAGCAATTCCAGTACGGTACCGAGCTTTGTGTTGCCATCTTCGCAATTGGGGTACAACCCTTTTTTGTGATCCTCTAACATGCGATCGAACTTCAGCTTCTCCTTTTGACTTTCGCATTGCGTCCTTGCATCGACAATGACCCGGCGGAGATCATCATCATCGGGTACATCATCTGGTTCCTCTTGATCTTCAGCAGCTTCCCCCGTTGGAGCATCATTGGGCACATCGTCTGGTTCCTCTTGATCTTCAGCAGCTTCCCCCGTTGCAGCATCACCGTATTCAGGGGGCACATAGTTGTCATCGTCCTCTTCTTCTTCGCCGTCTTCCATCATAACCCCTATTTCTCCATGACTCGTCCAAACATTATAGTGTGGCATGAAACCCTTGAAAAGCAGGTGGGTGTGAAGGATTTTCCGGTCAGAGTAAGACTTCGTATTCCCACATTTAGGGCATGGACAACACATAAAACCATTCTGCTTGTTTGCCTCAGCCACTTCGAGAAAATCATGCACACCCTTAATGTACTCGGAGGTGTGTCTGTCACTGTACATCCATTGCCGGTTCATCAGAGCTTCGAGAGGAAAAAGCTTAACTAGTGTGGCTCGGGCATTTCATCAAACACCTCATGTGCTTAGGAGGTGAGCTAGAGCACCACAAAGCCCTCCCCTCGCCGGCCAGAGAAAAACAGAGCACTGGAGTGCTCTGCTCGTGGGTGAGGGGTATATATAGGCACCTCATTGGTCCCGGTTCGTGGCATGAACCGGGACTAAAGGGCAGCCTGTGGTCCCGGTTCAAGCCACCAACCGGGACCAATGGTGGTGGGCCAGGAGCGAGGCCCATTGGTCCCGGTTCGTCCCACCAACCGGGACCAAAGGGGCCAGACGAACCGGGACCAATGCCCCCACCAGGCCCGGCAGGCCCCTGGCCTCACGAACCGGGACCAGTGCCCCCATGGGTCTCAGTTCTGGACTGAACCGGGACTAATGGGCTGACCCGGCCTGAACCAAAGCCCTCTTTTCTACTAGTGTATGTAGTTGAAGTATTTGCAAACACACATGTGGTTGGATGGTTACGAGGACAGTGCTATCACGAACCCACCATCTAGACTTGACATTGGTGCTCACATTTTACTGGATTTATTTCAGGCCTTCCGGCTTTGTGCGTATAGAGCGAGGAGACATTCCCATGGACTATGAAGACGTTTATGGTGACTTAATTCGTCAATCTCAAGATGATGTGCGGCTCAATCTCTTGGAGGTGCTAACAGTCTGCGTGCGAGCGTTTATAGGGTTGAGCGCAAGTGCATATGTATGAGCGTCTATGTTTGTACTATATTCAGAAAAATGTAGTTGAAATGTTTATCATTGAAAAATCTGTTTGATGTTTGCACACATTTTTTATTACAAATACTTATTCTGAATGTCGAGAACCGTAGTACAACTACAAGAGCAAGATTTCGGTGCCGCAATTATGAATCCAACCCACTCCTAACAATTTTCGAATTGAGATTGAAGCATCATAAAATTACTCATAATATATACGGTCACATTGTTGATCTTTTTCTGAGGGTACTATGTTTGGAGAAAGACCGTGGAGTATCCAATTGAAATACCATTGGGACACAAAAAATTTGAAATGTTTGGTTAGGAACCATTGGAAGATAGGGTAGTGCTGATTTAATGACGCATTCTAGACAAGAGTAGCATGATGGACCTTCGCTGTGGTAATCAACTCTAAAAAGGATAGACATGGTGGCAGCACTATGGTTTTGTCTAATCAATGCAGAGAGAGATGTGGCGCTGGCAGCTACAAAGGTTATCTCGAGATATTTTGCATCCGTGATGGTTTTCCTATGACTGTGCTTTATCACAGATGAGGAGACACATTGCAAGGTGATTAATCCGGCGTCACCTCCCTCTTTCACAAGCGGCATTCCAATCCAGTCCAACACAAATTTAGTATGCTATTGGGCCATATGGATAAGATGGATATTTGAAGTACTGGCCATGGGCCCAAAACTTGGTCCATTGGAGCGGTTTGCTTCCTCGCCTGTTAGGTCGATGGTTACTGAGCATTGCCAGGGGTAGTAGTCCCACCTCGGTTATGAGAGGAGGCTAGGACCACCTTATAAAGAAGAGTGCCAAACTCCTTCATGCTAGTCTTTTGGGATGTAGTGAAGTCTTGACTTGTAGTAGTGTGTCCGATGTGCACAAAAAATGACCGAACATGGGCCTATGGTGTGGAGATTGGCCAAGGATGCATACACGGGAAACAAAGTTGTGCGACGCCGTTCAAGAACACATGACACATGGTAGGGTTGGAAAGTACAAGGAAACGAAGTTGTGCAACTTTACGACGCACTGCAAGCCCTCTAGGACCAACCTCCAGTAGAAGTTCTTCATTTTGGTGTCACTAGGTGTTGTGATGTTTATGTTGCTGTAGAGTGCAATTGTTGTCGGTGATGGTAAATTGAAGAGGCTCGCAAGAATATAATAAGATACATTAAAATAATGCAGTCCATTGAATGTGTCTTTTGAGTAATCAGTTGTCCTTTTTATGTGTTTTCATACCTAAATCTTTTTCTGACAAAGTATAAAACAGAGAATTCATATACTTTCAAATTGTAATATACGACTTAAAAAGAGAGAGTTGATTTTTTAACCCAAGTGCAGTGGAAAGTTTCAAATTTTTCTGAAAAGAATTCTACATGTTCATATGGATGTATATTACACATGTGTAAGGTTTGGTGATGAAATAAGTAAACATGTGAGCTATACTAAAATGACAAAATGGTGATTTCTAAAAGGTGAACAATACATGAACTGTTCATCTTTCCAAAACAATAACTCACATGGTTATTATTAGTTCCAACATCAAATTTGCACATGTGTAATATACATCCATATAAGCATGTTGAATTTTTTTTAGAATTGTTTGAAACTTCAAAATAATATTTTGGAACTATTCAAAATATAGGGCTCACTAGAGCTCATACTCCAAAGTGACTTTTTGTTAGAAAGAGTTATTTGTAACAATTATTGGACTATCGAGCATTCTTTCCATGCCAGTTTGGTCGGTATATATGGTCTACCGTTTAGGTAGTGTCCAACTTTTATCCACCTTATGGTGTTTTAAACTTGTTGGTAATCGGTCCATTGGTATATGTACAAATATAGGGCCGGATCCTTACTGTCGCTGTGACACGTTTTTGGTTGTTCTGCATAAGCATAAATGACATGATCTTTGACAGGAGGAAGTTTTCTTGAGCATGGATGGCGGTGTCGTCTTCGAATTGAATTTCCTCCATATTTATTCCTTTTTCCTCTGGTTTGGCACTATAATGTTTTTCCATTGTGAACTAGATTTATTTTCTTATGTACATCCTCATAGGCACAGAATGGGGGTTGGATTCTACCTCGGTTTTATCGATCAGTTTGATGCAATGATAAGAACTAGTTAATAGGAAAATACCATCTATTTTCTATTTTAACATACCATCAGGACCTATAGCCTTGTCAATTCATCTTGGACTTTAGTTTTACTAGTATTGCCACAAGGGGTTCTGCTTTCCGGAGAAAAATAGTTCCATTGTGAAATACCATGAATGCTAAATAATTAGAGATGATGTCTTAGTTCGGTCTTTAATTAAATATTTATACTAAAAAATTATTTAACTGCCATTCCCATAGTTCAGTTTAAGTAGAAGTATGAAAAGTTGATCCTCCTGATATGTTTACCAATGATAAAAACAAGAGATCTTTATTGACCAGTCTTGTGTCTGATATGTTATAAAATCTGGTCAGGAGGCTGGTGTCTGAGGAGCTCAATTACCCATACATGACATAACTCTCCAATCAGGGTTGAGTACTCCACTACCCACCGTTGTTGTGGTCTGTAGCCAAACAGTGTGACCCTTTTTTTCTTTCTAAAAAGGAGGTTGAAACTCCCGGCTTCTGCATTAGTACGATGCACACAACCAATTTTATTAATTATTAAGCAGAGAACAAAATGAAGACAACGCGATTGAACGATTATAGGATGTAGAATAAACACCTAGGACTATGTCGACTTCTTCCACGATAAGGTCTTCAAGAAGAGATAAATGTCCTTGTGTCATTACCGCCATGTCCGGCCAATGATGGTATGGACCAGGATTTTCATCCTGGTTGTTCAGGCCAGCCAATGAAGGTCTTCCCTCCAATAAAGGAGACAACGCCTTCAGCAAGGTAATGACACAAGTTCGTCGTTATCATTCCCGACCAATAAATGTCAGGACAAGAGTTCTCACTCCAGACATTATACGACGCTCAATCAGTATCTTGATGGCAGATCGGTCGATAGTTGCATCTGCCAGTTCACCACACTAGGCCAAAAAGGCACTACCAAATTGATGAGATGTCTATACCTCTTTGACCAGAGCCACAATCATCACGGGGCCCCGATGTCTCAGCATGGATCCAACCATTGTCTCTCTACAATGATGCGAGTCACAACGGAATCCACCAAACCATCGGAGGCACTGCCCCGGTGGTGTTATGTTACTCATCCACCTCGGACACTACCGCTGGCGCCACAAGCCTCTTCGTGTGCTGGCCGTTGCCCACACACCAGAGCGGAATCCCCTTTGCGCTTGGCGACTAGCACCGCCATGCCCGCACATACGCTGATGTGTCGCGGGGCTCCTTCATCTCTTTGTTGAGGTCTCTTTGAACTACCGCCGCCGTCGTTGTCAGGTCTAGCCCTCACAACATCTCGTGCGGCGTATGTTCTCCTCCAGAATCTTCTATGGTCCCTACCGATCCAGAAAAAATCACCGTAAAGTTTCATCGTGGTTGGACTTCGTTTGGTACCGTTTTTCTGCGAAACAATAAAATAGGCAAAAATAGGAACTGGCACTGGGCACTAGATTAATAGGTTAGTTCCCAAAAATGATATAAAATTGTATATAAAGCATACAAAATTGATAATATAATAGCATGAACAATTAAAAACTATACTCCCTCCATTTTTATTTACTCGGCATATTAGAGTTGACTGAATTCAAACTTCATAAAGTTTGACCTAGTTTATAGGAAAGAATATAAATATTTACGATAACAAATCCATCTGATGCGAAAGTACGTTCAATAATGAATCTAATGTTATTGATTTGTTATTCTACATGTCAATATTTTGGTTTATAGTCTTTGTCAAAGTTTATAAAGCTTGACTTTGACCAAAGCTAATATGCGGAATAAATAAAAACGGAGGGAGTTGATACGTTGGGGACATATCACCCACGTGGTTTGTTCCCTGCCGCAATGACCACGTGGCCAACCCATCCATGTCAAACGACATCCACATGACGGACTCCAGCCATGTAGAGTTGGAGGTGGGACATGGAGGTTGGCAATTCTCGTGTCCCATGTCATATCCCCCCCCCTCCCGCAGCATCATTTTTTGGAGCTTACGGCTGTTCATCTTGCGGGCATGGGGAAGACATGACGTGGAACACATACGCCTCCATGGCTGGCGAACATTTAGACTAGGTTAAAAAATTCTGGTCCAGTTTTGTTTAATTGAAATATGTCAAAAATATAATGAATTTTACCAGGTCTAAATGAAAATTGTCCAGTTTGCATGAACCTTGTTCAATTTTTTCTAATACCATTTCAAATGTCTCCAACATTTGGTTAATAGGGTGGGTGACTCTGATGTCAATGTCTGTGAACGTGTCTGCGGAAAAATATGTGTCTGTTTTGGGGCTCCGTGTTGCAGATGCCCTAACACACTTATTGGAATCCTAAAAGATAAAACCACGCAATACTTATGCAAACAAATAGGAAAGCCTAGGTAGATCCGATATCAAATATTAGGATGCCTATCAAAGAAAAAAATAAAAGCATTAATTGAAAGTTATGGATTGAACTTGGTTAGACAAGCTTCATTTAATTGTCAAATTGCATGCTTATGCATCCAACCAAGCTTTGTCGAGACACTGAAGCCATGCAATTATCATTAGTCCAACCTAGACCAATATGAGATCGAATTACGTGTGGAGTTCCAGTGCGAATAAATTGCTCTAGGGTGCATGTGATTTATGAATGAACAGTTTTATAGATGAACAGTAGATTCATGAAAAAACTCAAAAGTGTCAATAGCATTTGGAAAATATTAATCAAGTATTCTTAGTTGTCATGAATACTTTCAAAAGGAATTATTCCGGTCGTCTTCAATATATTCATAAGAAATGCTTCATGCTATGGGAAAAACATGTGTATAAGCACTACACTTTTACCTTTTACACTGTGTATATAATTTTTTTTCCCGTCATACAAGGACATACAAAACTCAAACAAATACACGTGCAATATTTTTTTACAGTCTGGTTTTATGCGTGAAAGTGACTTTTACCAAGTAGCACATGTTTCTTGTGAAGCTTTGAATGACACGCCGAGCAGGAGCTTTGGGCACTACCAATGCGTCGGATCTTAATGTGTTATGCGAGGTGGTGGAAAATATTTAGAGACAACCACCACAATGCATTGTTTCTTAGAGCTTTGGGCACTACCAATGTTGTATCTAAGTGATTATGCATTTAATGGATTTTGGGGTCATGTTTGCAGGGCTATCTTTTTGTGACAATCCGGGCTAGTTATTAGGAAAAGGAAATGAAAGAATAAGATAATGAGAGTAGCCACATCGGTCTAGGCATTAATTACATTGTACAGTGAAACGAGCAAATAGCTGTATCTTGGCTAACATACAACCCTCTCCTCTCTCTTCATTGATTAATGTGCCACGTCAGCATTTTACCTATGAAATTGTGCTCACGCTAGTCATAGTTCAAAGTAATTTTGATTTTTTGGGTATTTTTTACGATTATTTTTCGTATAGGGGTGTGGAGCACCCGGGAGCTCCTGTTTTTCCCGTATGGACGAGGATTTGGAGCCCCCTATACGAACAATTCAATCAAAAAAATACCGAAAAAATTGAAAAAAAATCTGGGATTTAGGGATATCAAACGTGGGTTCCCGATGTACTCCCTTGTGAAATTTCGTGAAATTTTTTCGAAAAACGTATTCATGGCGAAGGAAATACTGTCCGAACAAAAATCTACCCAAACAGTTATTTCTATACATAGGAATTTTTTGTCTTTTTTGCCACGAATACGTTTCCTGGTATTTTTTCACGAAATTTCCACACGGGAGAAGATCGGCAACCCACGTTTGACATCCCAAAATCCCAGATTTTTCTATTCAAATTTCTTGGTATTTTCTTGAATGAATTGTTTGTATAGGGGTGCGGAGCACCCGAGTGCTCCAAATCCTCGTCCCATGCATATGTTAATTGTCTATGTTATTATCTTCATAGTGGGTAGTAACATATATGTAGTATCATGCACGCCATCATTTATTAAGATGTACACTTGCTTTATCTTGGGTTGTGTTATGTTATGGTAACATATTAATGTTACTCTAAACATGGACGTGTTATATTACTTGCTAAGTTATTACTCCCACTATGATCAGAGAATAGGATTGGGAGTGCCCCTCAAACCCAGGTAGAGGAACACAAGCACCAAACAGATGTTATCCCTTTTGTTTACGAGGAAGAATAAATATGTGGGACATATATGGGATGGTCCACGTTTCTAGAAGAGCTATATATATTTATATATGCCAGTATGTATATGCACTCACGCTATATCCTCTCGTGTGGTAGCTACCTTGCAATAGCAACCACAGTATATGTTAGTAGCTAGTAACAGCAAACCACACTATCTTCTCGTGAGGTAGTAGCAACAGCGTGTACTTCCTTTGTCAATGTCGCATTGCTGCTAATTTAAGTTAGGACTAGGAGACATTGGGAAATGCCATAGATCAGATAGAGTAGGTGCTGAAACTTCATAACGCTGAAAATTTGGAGTGGTTCTCGTTAATCTTTCTTGAGGTTTTTGTCTAACACGCTCGACCTATGTAGACAGCGGTGTACATACGTGTTGCCTAGGTATGTCTAAATGTTAGACAACGAGCTGACGGGCAGGCATTTGGATCCCTGCACATTCATAGTTCCGGCGGAGCATCAGATTCAGTACGGATCGAAGAGACTGTAGCCTATCGGCCTGCGTAGGTAGTAGCAAGCTTCAAAATGTTGCTCCCAATGATTTAATCGAGTTAGATTCCATATCAAAAGTTGCCATCATGTTCTCTGTAACCTGTAAGGCTTTTTCGCTAAGGAGCATCGAATGGTTAAGTACGCCACCAAATGCTTCCTCCACACGTCACACACTCACACGGATACAGTGCTCCACCTCTACCGTGACTGATGTTTTACTTCAACGGTATGCATGGATCCTAGTGTGATGTAGGAATGCACCTGCGTGCGACTGCTTTTTCAATTTAATGATGTGCCTGGAGCCTAAATGTTCACGTACTCTTCGATCACTTCGCCATCCAAGGAACAGAGAAACATTTGGCAGGATCAATCTCTCTATATTGTCAACTAGAATAACTATAGAAGATTCAAATTTTGGCAATGAGGCATGGACTATGACTAGTAAATTCTGGAAAAAAAATTACTTCAAAGTGTCGAAAACCATTTGGAAACAATTAAACATAAATATGTATGCATATTCAATACTTTCTAAGCATGCTGCACGTCTTGAAAAAAAAACAGTACTAGCAAAATAAAATGTTTTACACACTATACTTTCTTGACCTCTTTACGTGTTGGATTTGATTTTGAATTTTCCATAAGAATTTGCAATGAGTCAGACAAACTTCTTTATTTTTAAATAATGACATACAAAACACATCGAGTTACGTGTATGATGCTTTCTGCAGATTTAATATTTTGAAAGGTGATTTTCAGCCAGGAGTACGTACTTTCTGGTGTACCTTTGATTCTTTGAGTGACTCCTCGAGCACGCTTATCTCGAAGGCCAATCAGAGAGAAACACACAAAATTTGATGTTACCTGTTTTCTTTCAGAGGAAGAATAAATGCAAGACACATATATGAGGTGGTCCATTTATTAGAAGAGCTACGTACATTTATAAAGCAAGAACGTGGAGACTTCTTTTGGTCATGTCGTGTTGCTGTTAATTAAAGATAGGACTGGGAGACATTGGGAGATGCCATAGTGCTGCTTTAATCCGTGCATCACGCTGGGTAAAAAACGCATGGATGTCACACGGTCTATCAGTGCAGCAGGTTGCCTAAACACGTTCTACAAACAGAGATCCACATAAACACATTGGGGATGTAGCGGACACAGATGCCGAAGTAGATGCAATGTGGATAGTTGGTCAAATGTTGTACCATGTGAGAGTCTACTCTGCATAGTTCTAAAATGTTCACTCCACCATTTGATCAAAGGGTTACATGCAATAGCATTCGTACTTTCAGATAAATCCATGTGGAATATTTCTAGTTCAAACGAGATTGGCGAGCGACAGGCCGACAGTATATCAAAATCGGTTCGATTCAGTTGATATTGATTCCTTAGTAAACACTTTGCATGGCCTGTTTGTTTTTCACCTTCTGTTTGTTCCAAATTGGCGATCCTATAACCAGGATTTGCCGAGAATGAAAAATTTTGTCCTGATCAGATGTGCACCGCTAGCCATAGGCATCTTTTGTCCTTTATTTCATTGAACTGATTTCTTGCGTAATTTTGTTTTTGTCATGATAATACCTGTAATAATCTGATTTACCTATATACATTGACTATATGGATGCAGATCACAGTGGGATTTTTCTATTTTCTCAGGACATAATCCGTTCATATGTCTACAACAACAACCAACAGTCACTGTACCGAGCTTATGCTAAGCCATTGTTTGCAAAATCTTTCTCCTTTAGATTGTATGTTGTTTCAAACATACAATTTGGTACTCGTGTAGGACGAAAAAATCATGACATAACAAAAAAAATCAAACATAATCAGTTCATATCTCGACACCAACAATCAGAAACTATTGTACCCAGCTTATGCTAAGCCATTGTTTGCTATATCTTTCTTCCTTAGAGTGTGATCCAATCATAATCTATGTTACGTTGAAGCAATGCATTATTTTTAAATAAAGTTGAATTTCAATACCAATTTGACCTTCTCTATAGACGCCATCATAGTTCGCCATGACCGAGGTCAGGACGCTTTTTACCGACATTCGCCTCACTCCAAACCAGCAGCTACCCAGATCGATGATGAGCAACGCCATGATAGTGTGTGCATCCGCCGGATCATCGGCAGGGAGCCATCATCCCTCGCCGATCCCTCACCACGCTGTTAGACGTCAACCGACGACGGATCAGGGTGGGATCCAGATCGACGGTTGCAGCCGCACCCACCATCGCCAAGGAACCCGCAAGTTCTTGCTGGCCATGGAGGTAAGCTCTGCCGCTGCATGACGTGGGACTCCTCGCTGGCCACTGCTTGCCCTCTCCCTACCCCAGCCGATCCAGGGGGTTTGCCGCCGCTTCCAGCCAAGCAGCCTATGTCGCACAACCTCAAGGTAGCCAAGTAGCCACGTCGCCGGAGGTCGCCGCATGCGCTCCATGAGAAACGTCGCGCACAACCGCTGGTCGCCAGGACCTTCTGCCCGAACGCACACCGATGAGCCCCCGAACCCGTTGCCCAACAAACCGTGAGCTTCCGCAAGAAGGCGCCTTGCCATCGTCGTCAGCCGCGCAGGCTTTGCCCGGTGGCGTTCTCTGGCAGCTGCGAGGGAAAGGAGGATGCAGGAGGAGCAGTTGCATTACGGTGTCTTGCCCGAGTCACAAGGGAGGCGATCCACTTTTCTTGCAGTGATGCAGAGTGTTGTTTCTCATGCTGGGTGTCATCTAGTTATTCCTACACCTGGGCCACCAATATTTTAGTTTTGAAAAATAACATTTTTTTCTTAATTTCGTTTAGAAAAGTATGTCTATATTTCTATTTTAAACACACAAAAATGGTATTGGTGATATTGCGGTTTACGAAATATTTTATTTATTGATGCCAAACATAGCCCGAAATTGTCAATTCTTATGCTATCCAGTGCTTATGTTGAACAAACATGGCGATGACTCATACCCTACACGATAAGACACACAATCATATACTCCATCCTTTCCTAAATATAAGTTCTTTTAGAGACTACACTTAGATGTATATAGACTTTTTTTGTATATAGACGTATGTAGTCTATACTAAAATCTCTAGAAAGGCATATATTTAGGAACTGAGGGAGTAGGTTATGCTACCGGTCATGTTATCCATATAAATTAAAAAGACACATGTGATGATCCAAACACGCCACGCCATGGAAATATATGATTGCGTAGTTCAACTGTCCCAACATGCCACATACGGGTTCATGCTGCACCTGCTCTCTCCAAGCACACGCATGCGAGCCTAATATACACGCACACGCTATCTATCGGCAACTACTAGTAACGCAACGGTCCCGCTCTTCCTCGTCCTCGTCTTAGCCGTCGCTACCATGGCCATATCGGAGGAGGACACGACCACGCACATCAAGGTGTACTGGCGAGACATGTACAGCGGGCCGAGCCCGACGGCGGTGGAGGTGGCGCGTGCCGCCGTGCCCCGTCGACCAACTCGTCTAAGACCCTGTTTGGCGGGGTATATGTCATCGACGACACGCTCACGGACGGGCCTGACCTCAACTCGTCGAATCTGGTGGGGCGCGCGCAGGGCATGTACGTCAGCTCCGGCATGGACGAGCTGGCGGTGCTCATGAACATGAACTTCGTCTTCACCGCGGGCGGCAGGTACAACGGCAGCAGCGTCGCCATCATGGGCCGGAACTCGGCGGTCTCCGCTGCGGTCCGCGAGATGCCTGTCATCGGCGGCACCGGCATCTTCCGCTGGGCCCGTGGGTACGTGCTGGCCACAACGTACGGCTTCAACATTAGCATCAGCGATGCCACAGTCGAGTACAACGTCTTCATCAGCCACTAGTAGATCGGACAATCAATCGGCTCTTGTCAAAGTTATGATTATATTTATTAAACAATGAATATGACCATTTTGAGATGCTATAATTAATAATCTAATATATAATGAATATGACCATTTTTTTCTATGAAACACAGGCCGACCGGCCAAGCGGTCGCTTGCACCCACAACATGCATCTCCTGGGGCCCACGCTTAAAGTTGTCGTCGTACCCCCTCCCGGTGCATCCCTTATCCACCCACCTCTTCTCTGCTCCACCCATTTTTTCTCTCCCGCACGCAGCTCCTTTCTCCCCAAGCACCGACGGACGAGCCACCGGAGCTGGTGAGGGGATGCGGCGAGCGACGCGGCAAGGAGGGACTCGACCAGACCTCTGATTTCGGGACGAATCGGTGGGAAGGAAGAAGATATGATGACGTGGGTGTAGGGACCGGATGGCTACTGGGGACAAAATCCGATGGACTACGTGCGACTGGCCTAACCGTAGTGCTTGTATGCCTGCGCCTATGGCCGCCCTTCTTTTTAATACATTACAAACGCAGGTGCCCATACTTAAGCATATATATTCACCCCTATGAATGCACGCACACTCACCCTACTATTATCTCTAGTACAAAACCGGGATGTATCACCAATTCGTAAGGCCCTCCCTTTACACTAGTAGAAAACAGGGATTTGGTCACAGGGCAATATTCACACGAACCGGGACTAATGTGAGCATTGGTCTCGGTTCGTGCGGCTAAGGCATTAGTCCCGGTTCACCTGAGCCCCTTTAGTCCCGGTTTGAAACACGAACCGGGACTAAAGGGTGCGACGCCCATTAGTACCGGTACTAAAGGTTAGACCTTTAGTCCCGGTTCGAGTCACCAACCGGTACTAATGAGGTTTGAGGCATTAGTACCGGTTCATGGCACGAACCGGTACTAAAGGTCCCATTTTCAAACTCTACCCCCTGGATCGCCTTTTCAGTTTTGTAAAAAGCAAAAGAAAATGATAACAACTTCAAAAATTAAAATCCTTCCAGATTACTACATGTACTAGTTAGGAAAATTAAAAAACTTAAATTTGGAAATGTTTTGCAAAAAGTGTAGGGAAAATGTAAAACGGCTATAACTTTTGCATACGATGTCAGAAAAAATGTATAATATATCAAAATGTTCAGCACGAAAGTCCGCATCCGATTTGATGGCCTACGGCCTGTTTGCAAATTTTTAGAATCCTCAAATTCTAAAAGGAAAAAAAGTTATGCTCAAATTTCAGTTTTTTTTGAATTTTTGTTAAATCTGGTCAAACTATGGTCAAACTACTTATTCAAGAAGTATTAGTGTTACTAAATAATTATTCAAAAATATTAGTGTTACTAAATAATTATTTTAGTTTTTTTGAATTTTGGTCAAATCTGGTCAAACTGTGGTCAAACAATGGTCAAACTAATTATTCAAGAATATTAGTGTTACTAAATAATTATTTCAGTTTTTTTGAATTTTGGTCAAATCTGGTCAAACTGTGGTCAAACTATGGTCAATCTACTTATTCAAGAAATATTAGTGTTACTAAATAATTATTTCAATTTTTTTAAATTTTGGTCAAATCTGGTCGAACTGTGGTCAAACAATGGTCAAACTAATTATTCAAGAAACATTAGTGTTACTAAATAATTATTTCAGTTTTTTTGAATTTTGGTCAAATCTGGTCAAACTGTGGTCAAACTATGGTCAAACTACTTATTCAATAAATATTAGTGTTACTAAATAATTATTGTTTTTTAAAACAATAGTTTCAAACTCAAACAGTGAAATGTGTGGCTTCATGCGGAAGCTAAATTCCTGAGGGTTAATAGGATTGACATCTTACTATTGTTAGGAAAACAACAAGTGCAGACTTGAAAACGAGGGAGAATAGAACCCGGAAGTTAAGCGTGCTCAGGCTGGAGTAGTGAGAGGATGGGTGACCGTCCGGAAGTTAGATGATTTGGAATGATGAGGGGCGATTAGAGATTAGAGATTAAATTGAGCAGTGATGAGCGGCCACGTGGACGGCCTTTAGTCCCGGTTCGTGTAAGAACCGGGACTAAAGGGGGAGGCTTTAGTAACGACCCTTTAGTCCCGGTTCCAGAACCGGGACTAAAGGCCCTTATAAACCGGGACAAAAGGCCCTTTTTCTACTAGTGTTAGTACCGGTTAGGCACGAACCGGCACTAAAGTGCACCCACGTGGCACGAGCCAGCACCAGGGGAGGGGAGCCCTTTAGTACCGGTTAGTAACACCAACCGGTACTAAAATATTTGAGGGGGTTTTGGTTTTATTTTTTATTTTTCCTTTAATTTTGTTTTTTCCATTTAATATTCTTTTATTTGTTGGTATTTTACGATACTACATATTGTACACGTTATGCACACACATATATATATATATATATATATATATATATATATATATATATATATAATTTCTCGTAGAACCGATCATATATATATCATCGAATGTCTCACAACCACACACCATTATAATTCACACATATACACATGCATGTATATATTTATACAATTAGGTATATATACAATTTCTCCTACATGTTGCCTTGGTGCCTTCGGAGCACGATGAAAAGTGGTTCATGGGGGCGGTAGCGGGTAATAGTATTCTCCTTTGGGATCTATGACCTGGTCGAGCAAAAATCCCGCTATTTCCTCTTGAAGTGCTCGTATGCGCTCTGTTGGTAGGAGCTTCTCCCGCATGTCATGTAACTGTAAAGAAGGAGATCAATATCGATAATCATGTAAAATTTGTGAATAGTGTTCTGTGAAACGTACCTATTGTTGTCTATTAGATCTGCTCCTTTCGGACGCCATCATGCGAATGTTCTCGCAAACGTAGAATGCACACACATCAGTCCCCGGCGCCTGCTTCAGGGCCTTTACGAGAATTGAATTTAATCAGGTAATAATTAATCAAGCATGATAATTAATTAATGGTATTGAAACAAGAATTAAAGAGATGGTAGCTAGATAGCTAGTACTACTTAATTAATTACCTTGGGTCGATACCAAAACAGCTTTTCTGCCCATTTTCCTGGAGTCACCTTGATGAACTTTGCCCAAGCCCTGCCCGCCGGCAAAGAAAATTAATAAAGGGGTTATTAAATAGTTCATATCAGGAAATGATGAACTAAATAGGCCGAGATATAGTTAATAATGATTGAAATTACCTATTGACTATCCCCTTCAAGATGGTGTAGTCACTTTCTTTTTTAAGTAGTGAGTCCAGTACTTCAACTTTTCCTTCGTCAATTTTAATGTCTAACAAGATCCAGTGGAAACTGCATGCGCACACGGTTGCATGTCTTAATTAAGCGGGCATGTGCATAACACTAATCAACTACCCTAAACCATATACACTTAATTATTAACATCTAGCTAGCTAGTAAGCAAAAACAGAATTTGTAGTACAAGACAGTGTGACTCACAGGAAATTGTAAGGAGGTAGTATATCTTCATTGTTATTGAGGCGCTTCAAGAACTCTAGCATGCTTTCCTCTAAACTTGCTCGACAACTTGCAATTTTCCATGTGTATTCATTAACGGTATTTGGGTTAATGAACCCAATACCATAGCGTCCAGATTTTTTCATTTCATACATCTTCATCCTGCATAATACCACAAAAAAAAATATAGTGAGGATAATTACATGTAATGATTGATCAAAATGATCACTACAGCTAGCTTGAAACTTAAATTACAGAAATAAATCACTTACAGACAATAGCAACTGACGATAGATTTGTCGAGTGCATCTTGATTGAATAACTGAAATAGTTCTGAATACTCAACGGACACAACTTTCTCATTGAAGTAATGCTCCTCCTTGACATTCACCATGAGGGACTCTCGATTGGAACTCTTGGTAATGTTCATGTACCACTGATGCAATTCATACATTCTCGTTGGGAGGTTCTTGACCTCGTCTGGCTCGACCAAAGGTTGGCCCCGGACATATTTCCGTTTTATTTCCTCCTCTCTAAGCGGAGACATGGGTTCGATATCGAGGAGTTGGCCAACAGTGATCTTGAGCATTTCAGCCTGCATTATATGCTCCTCGGTTATTACCACATTACCCAGCTGGGGAACGTTAACGGTTTGCCCACAATAATATTGGGCGCGCATACTCTCATGTGTTGTTGGCACAACAAGCGGGGGATCGATTGCGCCGCCTGTTCTCCCAGCTGGGGAACGGTTTTCCCGCATTTTTTGACAGCTGCTTGTTGGCTCGAGCTCGAGCTCGTTTCTTTCTGTAGTCGTGCTCGATGTGCCTTCCTGGGAGCTGGTTTTCTTGCCATATGAATAAAGTGGTCAATAACTTTCTCAGGCACTTTCTCCCTTGGCGGCGGTGCCGGTTTCGGTCCGAAATGGGCGTCCACTTGGGCCCGCACTATGGCATCGTTTTGCACCTCGTTCATGTCGTAAGGCCTCTGAGGAAGAGGAGCGAGGCTTGGATCATATTTATATCGCTTTCCTCCTCCTGTACCTCCTGTACTACCTCGACTCGTACCGCTACGCACCATAGCTGCGGCGTGTCTCTTCTGCGATTGCTGAGGCGGCGGAGATGGCTGACGTGGCTGAATTGGAGCAGGAGTCTGCTCACGCATTGGTGGACTTGGAGGAGCGGGAGTCTGTTGACACGGTGGCGGACTTCGAGGAGGAGTCGGCTCACGCGTTCGTGGACTTGGAGGTGCAGGAGTCTGCTGACACGGTGGCGGACTTCGAGGAGGAGTCGGCTCACGCGTTCGTGGTCTTGGAGGAGCGGGAGTCTGCTGACTCGGTGGCGGACTTCGAGGAGGAGTCGACTGACGCGGTGTCGGTGGCCTTCGAAAGATGATGCAATCCTTTCTCCATAGGATGATACGATGTATGGCCTCTCCCAGTGTGTGCTCGTCGTCACCTCCAGGAATGTCAAGCTCTAGCCCCGAATATTGGTCCACCACCTCATCAACCAAGACACGAGCATAGCCCACTGGAATCGCGTTGCAATGGCAGGTTGCTTCGGGGGGATTTGTAAAAGCAACGGCGTCCGCCACCTTCATGGATATGTTCTTCATTTTGAAGTGTAGCTCATAATTAGTGTTCTCTATGATGTCATCCAAAGGGTATCTATCCAGCAGTGCGTAACGCTGCTTCTCGGCATGGATGGGACGGTGCTATCCAATGTTGGACGATCATCCGCTAGCTGCTGCCGCTGCTGAGACCCCCTTTCCTAGCTAAGTGAGTCGATCTGCTGCTGCTGCCGCTGGAATTTGAGTGCCAAGTCCGCGTGCCTTGCTTCTAGGCCTTGAAGGCGTTCTACGTCCTGCTTCCTCTGCTCCTCCTCCAGCTTCCTCTTCTTCTCCTCCTCCATCTTCTTTCTTGCACGACACCTGTAGTCATCGTTCCATTCCGAAAAGCCCTCATACCAGGGAATAACGCCCTTGCCTCGTGTTCTTCCCAGGTGTTCAGGATTTCCCAGGGCGCGCGTAAGCTCGTCGTTCTCTCTGTTGGGCGTGAACACCCCCTTTCGAGCATCTTCTATCGCGTCAAGTAACTTTTGTTCGGCTCCTTTTAGACTTGCCTTCTTCGAAACCAGGCCTGTCTTCGGGTCCAACGCCCCACCCCCCCATGCGCATAGAATCAAGTTCTGCACCTGGGGGGCCAGCTCCTAGTAACCGGAGTGACCCCTGCATCCTCCATCTCTTGCTCAGACTTATTCCACTTAGGCATTGCCACCGTGTAGCCACCTGGCCCCAGCCTATGGAACTGCATCTTTTTTGCGGCAGTGGCCTTGTTTTTTCTCGACCGTTCCTTAGATAATTCTAATTCCTTCAATTTCACAAAAGCGGGCCAGTGTTCTCTTTGCTTCTCCAGTGTTCCCTTGAATTCTGGAGTCTTCCTTTCTGCATCTACGTAGTTGGCCCATACAGTTTTCTTGTGGGTGTTGAATGCAATTGCCATCTTCTTAAGAGCAGCGTCCTTGACTTTCTGCACATCTGCATCGGTGAAATAATCTGGTAGGGTGAAATGTTCCATCAGAGATTCCCAAAGCTTTTCTTTTGCTCTGTCGTCGACCCAAGTAACATCTGGACGTTTAGTTTTTGGCTCTTTCCATTCTTGAATGGAGATCGGGAGTTGGTCCTTCACAAGAACTCCACACTAATGAACGAACTTGCTCGCAATGTTCTTAGGCGTGAGGGGTTCGCCACTAGCTTTGATGGAATCAATGTTGTACTTTACACCCTCCTTCAACTTTTTGCCCGGGCCTCGCTTTTTCCTGCTGTCTGTAGAAGCAGATTTGCTCGATCCGGAGGGCTGAAAGAAGAAAGATCGATTCGTTAATATATCTTCAAATCAAAAAAAACATGTGATGATCACTAGATGCCTGCTTATATAAATATACCTCGCCGGTAGTCTTTGTTATTTCAAGATCAACATTGTATTCGTCATCATAATCATTGTCTGCGTCATCATAATCATAATCATAGTTCATGACTTCATCAGCTCGGTCGTCGAGATCGAATATCTTATCATCACCCTCCCCAGTATTGTTCAGATATTGGGAGCCGTCATCTGCTTCATTCAGATCATCTGGCCTGTTAGGGCTGCGTATGATCTTGAACAGGGCCTCTTCTCCCTCTCTACCGGTATTGTCCGCCATAGCTTTTATTTAACTAATCCAAAAGAAATATAAAACAATTTAGTATTCAAATTACAATGCATGGATGCAATCAATAAGGAAAAACTGAATCATATAGTACATAATATGCATCGTCTCGAACAATATATAATCTCGAATACATCATCTTGAATAATATATAATCTCGAATACATCGTCTCGAATAATATATAATCTCGAGTACATCGTCTCTAATAATATATATAATCTCGAATACATCGTCTCGAATATTATATATCGAATACATCACTGGCTAGGTAGCTAATAAAGATCGAATACTACAGAAGAATCTAGGCCACTCATGGTTCCTGGGGCGCGGGCGGTGGACACCCAAAGAGAAGGAACCATCACAGGATCATATCTCCGGTCATCTGCCCAAAGAACCTGCCAGGTATTGGAGAACCTGACGTCCATTGCAACCATGTAGCGATGGACGTGCTCGTCCTCCTCCCTGACACGGCGACGCACCACCTCCGGCGGGGCCGGCTCCCTCTGCACCGAATGTAGTCCACGCGAACGCCACCAAAGGAGATCAGGGTCGACGACGGGACCCGAGGCCGGGTTCCTCACCAAGCGGCGCACCCCTTCAGGTAGCACCTCCCAGTGCTAGCCCGGCGGAGCCCAGTCCCGGACATGGGTCAGCCGGACGTCGTCACGAACGGGTCGACGACGAGGATGCGGGCCGGGCATCGTCGAGAACAAATGCTATATGCCCGTAAAAAGTAACATTTTTAAAATGATTGGATTGTGATAACTAAAATTCTATATGCAAATTCTAAATTTTTCTATAACTAAAATTATAACATCGATCATCGTCTAACAATTTGACATTAATCTAATTCATCTAGCTAAAACTAATTCTAAAATTTCTATATAACTAACATTTCTAATATTTCTATAACTAAAAAACAGAAAAAATGCTAACATTTCTATAACTAAAAAACAGAAAAATTTATAACATTTCTATAACATTTTTAATAATCCTATAATTAAAAAACAGAAAATTTTCTAACATTTCTATAGATATTTCTATAACAAAAAAACAGAAAAATTTCTATAACTAAAATTTATAAGTAAAAAACTAAAAAGAGTGTGTGTGTGTGTGTGTGTGTGTGTGTGTGGACATGGCGGCGGGCAGGAGCTCACCGGTGGCGAGGCGAGGACGGCGACGGGCGGTAACGACGGGGATGGGGACGGGGCGGCGACGACGGGGACGGGGACGGGCCGGGCGGGGACGACGCGCAGGATGACGGGGACGCGGCCGGGGCGGCGACGGCGACGGACGTCGATGGGGACGGCGACAGACGGCGACGGGGATGGCGACGAGGACGGCGACGGACGGTGATGGGGGCGGCGACGAGGGGCGGCGACGACGGGGCACCGGAGAAGAAGCAGAGGGAGAGATGAGAAACTAAATTTTTTTGAAGTGTTTTCTTATATAGAACCCCCTTTAGTACCGGTTGGTGCAACCAACCGGTACTAAAGGTGTGTTTTGGTCAGGCCAAGCGGCGGGAAGCGCACCCCTTTAGTACCGGTTGGTGGCACCAACGGGTACTAAAGACCCACCCTTTAGTACCGGTTGGAGCCACGACCCGGTACTAAAGGGGTGCGCTGGTGCAGGTGCGGTGCGGCATGTTTAGTCCCACCTCGCTAGCCGAGGGGCGTCCGCACTGGTTTATAAGCCCCAGTGCGGTAGCTCTCTCGAGCTCCTCTCCAAAGCAGGCCTACTGGGCCTACCTGTTCTGTGCTGCCAATTTGGCCCACTGGGCCTTTGCGGGCCTGCATCCTGGCCCAACAACACGTTAGGTTTCTAGTCGTATGCAGGCCGCTCTGGCCCAGTAGGCGGGCTTTTTTATTTTCTTATTTTTTTGCTTTATTTATTTTTGTTTTATTTATTTTTGAGTTGTTTTTGCTGTATTTAGAGTTTCTTTGTGAATGTTTTTGCTTTACGTACAAAAAATTACAAACTTTCTGTTAGTGCCGGTAGTTTTCAAATTTGAATAGTTTAAATTTTGTATTATTTGAAATTTGTGTGAATCACTAGTTTGTGAATAACTTAACTTTGAAAATAGATTTTTCAGTGATTCTTTTTTCTTATGTTTAATATTAGTGTGTTTTATCATTATATTCAATTTGATAATGCTTAGGTTATTTAAAAATGAAATGCCTTTGTAAAGATGAGTTTTCATCTGAAACCCTGATACTTCGAAAGAGTTTGTCCATTTTGTACACGAAGTGCATCCAGTTTTTGCGGTAACCCTCTCAACTTTTTTGCACATGCTATGTGGGTGAAATTATGATACCGTGCCAACTTTCAACCTTTTCTGAGTTCATTTGAAATGCTTTTCAATTTCAGGGTCATTTAGCTGAAAAAATCAGTAAATGCATTAAAGAATTTGTTTGCACATAAAATTTCTTCGCGTTTCAAATGCCAAAACACATAACTACCCTAACTATTACAGAGATTCCCTCCTGGGTATGAAACACTGAAGAAAGTGATGATAGTGAAGCCGATCACATCCCAGATCTTTGGGTGTGAAACTTTTTCTTCGCGTGTGTCCCTTTGCGCCGTAGCCATGGAAAATCTTCATCATTTAACTGGATGCTCGGGTCAATATTCGTTGTGAATGGAGCAATTTCATCAAACTTTTCATAATCTTCTGACATGTCTGTCTTGTCATCCACTCCCACGATGTTTCTCTTCCCAGAAAGAACTATGTGGCGCTTTGGCTCATCGTATGATGCATTCACTTCCTTATCTTTTTTTCTCGGCTTGGTAGACATGTCCTTCACATAGAAAATCTGTGCCACATCATTGGCTAGGATGAATGATTCGTCTGCATACGCAAGATTGTTGAGATCCACTTTTGTCATTCCGTACTGCGGATCTTCTGTTACCCCGCCTCATGTCATATTGACCCATTTGCACCGAAACAAAGGGACCTTCAAACCACGTCCATAGTCAAGTTCCCATATGTCCTCTTTGTAACCATAATATGTTTCCTTTCCTGTCTTGGTTTTTGCATCAAAGCGGACACCACTGTTTTGGTTGGTGCTCTTCTTATCTTGGGCGATCGTGTAAAATGTATTACCATTTATCTCGTACCCTTTGAAAGTCATTATATTCGAAGATGGTAACTGAGACAGCGATTACATGTCATCTTCAATAGAGGCGTCATGCATGGTACGTGTCTGCAACCAGCCGGCGAAACTCCTGGTTTGTTCATATGTAATCCAGTCATGAGACCGCTCCGGGTGTTTGGAGCGTAGAAAATTCTTATGTTCGTCCATATACGGATCCACCAATGCGGAATTCTGTAGAACTGTGTAGTGTGCTTCAGTGAGAGAATGTCCGTCCATACATATTAGTTGATTCCCTCCTAGCGTGCCTTTTCCATCCAGTCTGCCCTTATGCCGCGATTCAGGAACACCAATCGGCTTAAGGTCAGGAATAAAGTCAATACAAAACTCAATGACCTCCTCATTGTGATGGCCTTGGAGATGCTTCCTTCTGGCCTAGCACGGTTATGAACATATTTCTTTAAGACTCTCATGAACCTCTCAAAGGGGAACATATTGTGTAGAAATACAGGACCCAAAACGTTAATCTCTTCACATAGGTGAACTAGGATGTGCGTCATGATGTTGAATAAGGATGGTGGGAACACCAACTCGAAACTGACAAGACATTGCACCAAATCATTCTATAACCTTGGTATGATTTCTGGACCGATTACCTTCTGAGAGATTGCATTGAGGAATGCACATAGCTTCACAATGGCTAATCGAATATTATCCGGTAGAAGCCCCCTCAATGCAACCGGAAGCAGTTGCGTCATAATCATGTGGGAGACATGATTATTTAGGTTCTGGAACTTTTTCTCTGCCATGTTTATTATTCCCTTTATATTCGACGAGAAGCCAGACAGTACCTTAATACTGAGCAGACATTCAAAGAAGATTTCCTTCTCTTCTTTGGTAAGAGCGTAGCTAGCATGACCCTGATGTATGTCGTCTTTTCCGTGCATACGTTGCTGGTCCTCCCGTGCCTCCTCAGGTGTATCTTTTGTCTTCCCATACACGCCCAAGAAGCCAAGCAGGGTCACGCAAAGATTCTTCGTCACGTGCATCACGTCGATTGCGGAGCGGACCTCTAGGTCTTTCCAATAGGGCAGGTCCGAAAATATAGATTTATTCTTCCACATGGGTGCGCGTCCGTCAGCGCCATTCGGAACAGGTTGTCCGCCAGGAAGCTTTCCAAAGACTACCTTCAAATCCTTGACCATATCATGTACATCAGCACCTGTACGGTGGCGAGGCTTCGTCCGGTGATCCGCCTTACCTTTGAAATGCTTGCCTTTCTTTCTTACGGGATGCCTGCTCGGAAGAAATCGACGATGTCCCAGTACACATTCTTCCTACAATTGTCCAAATATATACTGTCGGTATCATCCAAACAGTGCGTGCATGAGCGGTATCCCTTGTTTGTCTGTCCTGAAAGGTTACTGAGAGCAGGCCAATCATTGATGGTCACGAACAGGAACGCCTTTAGGTCAAATTCTTCTTGTCGGTGCTCATCCCACGCACGTATACCTGTTCCATTCCACAGCTGTAAGAGTTCTTCAACTAATGGCCTTAGGTACACATCAATGTCGTTGCCGGGTTGCTTAGGGCCTTGGATGAGCACTGGCATCATAATGAACTTCCGCTTCATGCACAACCAAGGAGAAAGGTTATACAAACATAGTCACAGGCCAGGTGCTATGGTTGCTGCTCTGCTCCCCAAAAGGATTAATGCCATCTGCGCTTAGACCAAACCATACGTTCCTTGCGTCATCTGCAAACTCCTTCCCTTACTTTCTCTCGATTTTTCTCCACTTCGACCCGTCAGCGGGTACTCTTAACTTTCCGTCTTTCTTACGGTCTTCTCTGTGCCATCGCATCGCCTTGGCATGCTCTTTGTTTTGGAACAATCATTTCAACCGTGGTATTATAGGACCATACCACATCACCTTGGCAGGAATCTTCTTCCTGGGGCACTCACCCTCGACATCACCAGGGTCATCGCGGCTGATCTTATAGCGCAATGCACCGCATACCGGCAAGCGTTCAAATCCTCGTACTCACCGCGGTAGAGGATGCAGTCATTAGGGCATGCATGTATCTTCTGCACCTCTAACCCTAGAGGGCAGACAACCTTCTTTGCTTCGTACGTACTCTCGGGCAATTCGTTGTCCTTTGGAAGCATATTCTTTATCATTACCAGCAACTCTCCAAATCCCTTGTCAGATACACCATTCTCTGCCTTCCATTGCAGCAATTCCAGTGTGGTGCCCAACTTTTTCTTGTCAGCTTCGCAATTCGGGTACAACAATTTCTTGTGATCCTCTAACATGCGCTGCAACTTCTTCTTCTCCAAATCACTTGCGCAGTTTCTCTTTGCATCGGCAATGGCCCGACCTAGATCATCAGCGGGCTCATCTGATGCCTCTTCTTCAGCTTCTTCTCGCATTGCCGGCTCAGCTTCTTCCCCCATTGTTGTATCATCGTATTCAGGGAACCCATGGCCAGGATAGCTGTCGTCGTCCTCTTCTTCTTCATTGTCTTCCATCATAACCCCTCTTTCTCCATGCTTGGTCCAAACATTATAGTGGGGCATGAAACCAGACTTAAACAGGTGGACGTGAATGGTTCTTGACGTAGAGTAATTCTGATCATTCTTACAGACTAAACATGGACAAGGCATAAAACCATCCGCCCGCTTGTTTGCCTCAGCCGCAAGCAGAAAAGTTTGCACGCCATTAATGAACTCGGGAGAGCATCGGTCATCGTACATCCATTGTCGGCTCATCTTCATTACACAACACCGAATAGACCAAGTTAATACAAGTTCATACATAAAGTTCATACAAGACTTAAATGCAACAAACAAATAACTCTCTAACTAAAGAATTTAAATGCAACAACAAATGCGATCAAGATCGCAACTAAGGTAACAATTGATCCAACAACATAATGATACCAAGCCTCACTATCAATGGCATATTTTCTAATCTTTCTAATCTTCAAGCCCATTTTCTCCATCTTGATCTTGTGATCATCGACGACATCGGCAACATGCAACTCCAATTCCATCTTCTCCCCCTCAATTCTTTTCAATTTTTCTTTCAAACACTCGTTTTCTCTTTCAACTAAATTTAACCTCTCGACAATAGGGTCGGTTGGAATTTCCGGTTCACAAACCTCCTAGATAAAAATATCTATGTCAACTTGATGGGCATAATTTGTCATAAACACGAAATGCAACAACTAGTTTTAAAAGAGAATATACCACATCCGAATCATAACAAGGACGAGGGCCGACGGGGACGGATATCAAAACCATGGCACTATGTATAACAAACAACGTACGGGTAAGATAATTATACGAGTAACTATATATTCAAATCACACAAACATCAATTTTTTATATAAAACATTCATGAACAAGAGGCTCACCACAAGGTGGTGCCGGCGACGCGACGGTGCGGGCGATCGACGGTGGTCACGACGGAGATTTAGAAGGCACTAAGTAAGCCACACCTACATATGCAAACTAAGTGTTATTTTTGACCTCAAATTGCATATAAATAAAATACTAGCACATATAATTCCTCCCAAATTAATCACTATATAAAGCATTGCAAGAGCTAATCTAGCAATGAGAGATGAAAGGACAAAGTTGCTAACCTTTGTGATCATTTGAATGGATGGGGGCCTTCAAATCTTGACAAATTTTGGGAAAAATGTGGGATGAGCTCGAGAGGAAGAGGGGAAGAACAGAGAGGAGAGGGGAAAGGGGAAGAACAGAGCGAGCTCGGGTGGACGAAGGGTTTATGTAGTACGACCTTTAGTACCGGTTTGTGACACAAACCGATACTAAAGGTGTTGGAGGGGCCCCAGACTGACAACATGCTGCCACCACTCACTTTAGTACCGGTTCGTGGCACGAACCGGTGCTAAAGGTTCGCCACGAACCGGTACTAATGAGAGCGGCCGGCTAGCCGTTGGAACCGGCACTAATGGACACATTAGTGCCGGCTCAAAATCAAACCGGCACTAATGTGCTTCACATTTGACCCTTTTTCTACTAGTGTATAAGACCGATGAAGTCGCCGCAGCCGTCTTCGTAGTCGACGGGAACATCTCCTTTCACTGAATGCACATCATTGGAAGGTCTGATATAAATCTAGAAATTGCAATCACCAATGACGAGTCTAGGATTTTAACTCTGGTGGGTTAGTTTCACCAAAAGGGACATGACCATCTGAGCTACGCTCAGTTTGCAGGATATTTGATGGTTTTTGTTTTTTGAGGATAAGGATATTTGATAGTTGTAACTTGTAGCGGTAACTAAAGATCAATTGTTCTACGTTGAAAGACGCAACTTTGGATGTCACAATAATGTAAGTGTGCAATGTTACTAGTCTGTGGCACGTCATAGACCCATAGCAGATTACAATTAAGTGATGTCGTAAAAATCTTTGATTATATGTACAATACGGATAGACCGGTCTTTTTTGGTTCTTAACCAGCTTACGTGGAGCTTATATAATCAACTCTTTTGGATGGATCTATCTTTGATGGATTTGGTCGGATCTGGTCATCGTTCGTCTACATTCGTGTTTCTTTGGTTTGGATCCTTCTGATCTACGCTACTCTTCATCGGCGGTGGTTGCTGTTTTGGTGCGCTGGTCCTATGGGACCTTCATTCTGACGAGGGAGGAGCGACGATGGCGGCACGCCTTCAACTCGATTCAATTCTTGTAGTCATCACTAGGTGGTCTACGGATCTGTATTTCTTTTTATTTCTTATGTTACTTGTACTACCGTGACTAAAGATGAATAGATCAGTAGTTTTCACAAAAAAATAATAATAAATAGATGGATTGGTTTATTGCTGGTCTATGATAGAGGGTTTTTTTCCTTTGGTTGCCGGGGTTAGTTGGCCAACTATTTATAATTGGGTTTGGTGCTGAATTTTTGTTGTAAGACAGTTCGGTGTTGATGCGGTCTAACGATTGGCAACACACGCTGCATGTTAAATTGGTATAGTATAGTACCAGCGCGTGTAAGGATTTGGTCCAACTACCATACCATATCCACTAAAAAGGAAACCGTACCATCCAGCTTCACCGTCTTTCGTTGCTTGCTATATTGAAAAAATATTGTTAAAGCGATACATTTTTTATAGTTAATGTAATAAAATTTGCTAATGTGAAATCAATTGATAATTTAAGCATAGATTTGCACGGATCTCAATTGTGGGGTTTTTATTTGTTTTCACGAAAAGGAGGATTACCTCTCGGCATCTGCATCAAGCGATGCACACATCCATTTATTAAAAGGTACCAAGTATCGAAGTGCCAAGAACATCTCAGGTGACCAAACAAACACAGTAATCAAACCAAAAGTCATAACCTAAACCCCTATTTTATTACAGGACCGTCATTCTAACTGGTTGTACATAGCCCATACTACCGTCTTCCATCGGTTGCACCCAAAGGTCATGAGCTCCCTTGCTTTCGCATGGTGTAGTAATGACCACGTACGGATTCATCCACACGCTCGGTAGATAAACTACAAAAGTTTGTAGTATTTGTTTTGTTAAACACACCATCATTTGGACAATTTCAGATAGCCTAAAGCAATGCACAAACTTCCATAGGAATTCATGCAACTGTGTTGTTCTCTACCCCACCTAACTAGCTGCCAAACATATTGGGTATACAATTAGGTGGAGGTATCTTAAAGAACACATGTATTTTTGCCATAATAACTTGGCCAGCGGGAAGTTAAGAAATACATGTTGAATTTTTTTCTTGTGGTTGCAAAAACAATACCATTTGCTCCCTTGCCACCTAAGTTTTGACAAATTATCCTTTTGGAGTCATGTCCTTATGCACAAATCATATGAAAATGTTATTTTGTAAAGGTACTTTTATTTTCCAAATGTGAATAGGCCTGGGGATTGGTCCAGTATTAATCAAGTCCACATACATAGATTTAACTGAAAACACGCCTAAAGTAGAAAGAGCCCACTTAGGCATGCTATATTTGCTTTCTTCTCAACACATTGCCAAAAGACACATGATCTATAGAAGTCCAATATTTTCCGTACCCCTATGGGTATTTAGAAGAAAGAAAGCATAAATATTGGCATACAAATAAGCACTGAATTTATAAGTATGTGGCTAGCCCAATAACACATAAGCTTGCCCTTCCAACAATTACGTATCTTTTGAAAGCGATCCTCATTACATTTCTATTATTTGTTCGTTAATTTTTGGTAGTGAATTGGAACCCCTAGAAAACTAAACCGGAGAGATCCAATCTCACGTCCAAACTACTGTTTGTAGTTATCTTTTTCCTCTTTGGCACGTCCAAAATAGAAGATTTCACTTTTTTGAATGTTTAATTTAAGATCGGGTAGTTGTTCAAAAAGACACAATACTAACTTCATATTTCTCCATGAAATCTATAGTGTCATCGGCATATTGGAGGATAGGAACATTCCCATCCACGAGATGTGGAATAAACCCCCCCTACCTGACCGTCCCGTGACTCGACCAATGAGGATTGCAAGGATTCTGCAACAATATTGAACAAGATATGGGACAAAGAATCTCCATTTTTTCCCAAGAACATGCACGAGCTTTGCATGTCTTTTTTATCAAGAGAGAGGGGTTACAGCCATGTGTGTCATTACAAGGTGCTGGCCGAGCGACCGCACAGAAGGCAAAACATCATGGAGAAGAAATTTAGTGCACTTGAAACGGGTGCCCGCCCTCAACTATAGCCAAAACCCACAGCCCTAGCTCCGCAGTTGTATGAGAAACGACGATGTGGTAAAAAACCGTACTATTACGTTCAAGCCCGATGAACCTGAGGGTTGTAGTGATCAAGGTGTTGAGGCCCCTACGCCGGCTCCTCGGCGTCGTTGCGACCGTCGTCGGCCACCAGTCTACTAAGGAGACATCATCATCATTTACATTGACCCCAATTCTGCCTCCTTGTACAAAGGCCTCAACCTGCCTCCTCGAAGCAGAGTCGAAGCCCCTCACACGTAAAGCTTGCTGTAGAAAAGGCGACTTAACTTTATGCCTTCTCAAAATGCACTTTGAAGATGACTCCGTCAAGTTTCTTCGAATGAATTTCGTGCAGCACTAAAACGCTACTTCTAGCTCTAGGGTTCCCTACCTCTCCGTCGTTTCCCATCCGTCCCGACTCAGCCACAGGCCTGAAGACCGATTGAATGCATTCACTGGCTCTGGTTTTTATTAGCTAGAGTTGGAGCTCAGGAAGGCTGGTTGGGATTCAGTAACACACACAACGCAGAAATAATTGAACGGACGAAAGGACGGAAAGTTTTTTTTTGACATGGAAAGGAAGGAAAGTTAACACAAAATTAATGTATATAGAGGGGTGTCCAAAGGAGAACCAAGAAGGTTCCCCCTTTATTAGTAGGTACAAATGTAGCAGCCACCAAATTTCTTAGGGGAACCAACGGCCATGTCTCGCCATCGGTGGGCCAACCCAATAAGGCAGGTTTCTTCCTTCCCCAGTTTATTTTGTTTTTACTTTTTCTGATACTCGAATAACCTTTATATGTCGATACTTTAGTGCTCCGACAGACTAGACGCGCTTCTACAAATAATAGACACGTATGGTATTGATGCTTAAATAACATTCATGTGTTGATATTTGACTGCTTCTCTAAAGGATTTAGATGCACATGTAGGAAGACTAGAGATACATGTGAACCAGCTACTCGCTTGAAATAAATTGTCCTTAATATTACGACAATTGAAGCGATACTGGCACAACATACATGTACGCATTTACTTTACCATGTTCTTGGTACGAGCAGTTGGGCAGTATAAATTGGTGAATGCATGGCGAGAGGTCAGGTCAGGGTATATAACTACGCTCTTGAGATGTTGAGGGAGAGATACTGCTTCAATCGAGGCATCAAATTCATTGCGCTTGAGAGGATAAGTAAAAAAAGACACACCTGTCAAGGTTATATATGTTACTTGCTTATATGTTCGTGTGACAGCATCGCGGTGTGGTAGTTGCTACATGCTTGTGCATGTGTACATAGTAGATTGTAGAATTAGGAGGCGTTGGGAAAGGATCCACTACAAAGTGGTGGCACAAGCTTGCTCACCTTCGCCGGAGTACTATGAACCTAGATGAGCTGGCACGGGTGCAAGACGTCCACACCTCCTTGGCTCGTATGGTTAGCGCGTGAGCCATGTTGTAGCACTAAACCCCACGCTAGTCATGCTTGTGCCACACTGCTATTTGTGCCGCATTCAAATCTGCACCATGAAACTTAGTGGTAGGTCCAACTTGATACTTCATTTGGAAACGAAGTAGAAAGATGAAACATATTTGTACGTCCAACTTGATCCTGCAATTCCGCGACTCATGTTGATCCAGACTTTAGTATTTTGGTGGCTGCTGTTGATATATTGGACAGGAGTAGCTAGGCTGCGGGCAAGATAGGACTAGTAAGCTGCATTTTTTTCTTGTAGCAGTCAGATCAGATGCAGACTTTGGTATTTGGTTGTTGCTGTTGATCTTGTGTTTGAGCCTGAATCTTTTCTTTTCTGTTTCTCGGCAATTTGGTTTCGACACATCGTGTTCCAACTTACGTTTCATCAATCGTTGATGCTCACACCACTGTTCTGAAATAGTACAATTCAATATTTATCTACCTATGTTTGACTGAAATCCAATCCAATTCATGGTGAGATGAATAAAACCATTCCTTCCATCTATCAAACAAAACATCAAAATATAACCATTCCATTCCTTCGAATTGCCACTACCAAACACAAAGACTGAACCGACACATTCTAGTGGAATGGAACCATGACATTCCATTCCAATTCGTTCCCGAACCAAACAGGACCTAAGTGTGTAGCTACACCTTTTGATTGATGAACAGTTTCAAATCTCAAATTATGATGGCCTTTCTCTAAGAGTTTACTGGAATTGTGGTGAACTGGTCAAGATGTCGTCATTGAATGATATACCCAAGCGGTTCAGTGACCAAGTTATTCTTTTTGCACAGTGAATTCACTCATGCCTTCTCAAAAAACCAGTCTTTGTCATGTTATACAAAAGAATTTGTCTGTTTAGTTCGGAACCAAACCTTACAAAAAACCGATAGTGTGAGATACATGCATGTACTGATTATTGTATGACCTCCGCACTGTGGTAGCATACATCGGTTGACTTGATGGAGCCAAATACTATGAAATCATTCTTTTCTCTTTGGGAGAGAAGTCGTCCAGTCTATCCTCTTTTGTCATACATATATACTTCAAGGAAAGAACTTTTGATCTATTTTCCCTCAAAAAAGAACTTTTGATCTATTCTGCAATCATGTTAGTAAAAAAAAGAGTGGAAGTAACATAAATTACATCCAGGTCCGTAGACCAACTAGCGACGAATACAACCACTGGAGTGAGCCGAAGGCGCGGTGCCGTCATCGTCCCTCCCTCACCGGAACCGGGGAAAGCTTGTTGTAGTAGGCAGTTTGGGAAATCGTCCTGCTAAGACCGCATTGGATCAGTGCACCAGAATAACAACCGTCACTGATGAGATCCACAGGAGACATGTAAACACACCAATGTAGATGAACGAAAACTGGATCAATGCCGATGCCGTCGAAGACAAATACCGACCAAGTCCGGTGAGATCTGCTGGGGAGACACCTCCATAGATAATTTCAGTTTAGGTATCTGTGGACCACAATCTCAACTAGTGCTAATAATTTACTACAGAAGTCGAGCGGTTCGATTAACCCACCACGCAAGCCATGCAATGCCATGTCTCCATGGTCGTCATCCCATGCATTGTACCCACTATCATAGTGACGTGATCCCGTCCGTCTGGCTCCTCTCTTCCAGCCCTCATATGGAGACCGTGGCATTACAGCTCATCCCATGCATATTGAGGCGGTGTGGAGTAGCAGTGGTCAGTTCCGTGCCGAGACCAAGGTTTTGGTTACCGAATGAGGCAATTTTACCGAGGAGGACGGATAAATGTGGTTACCACGGTTACCGAGAAATACCGAGAATATTTCGAGCGAATTTTATAGTTGAATTTGGAATTCAAATAAGTGAATGAACGAATATTCAAACCAGAGACCTCTCAAAACAGGAACTAGGTTGCTACCAACATGCCAGAACCAACTCTCATGGTATTAATTAGATCCTACGTACTTTACTGTAAACCGAGTGTTTAAATTCAAAAATTTCAAAAAACTGGTATTTTTTGCTCGGTATGGCGATTTACCTAGGGGTACGGAAATACGCGGTAATAAAAACCTTGGCCGAGACTTTGGCGGCCCTCTGGTGGCCCAGTGGTGTTCTAAGGTGGGAGGTGGTCCCACCAATTTGTGCTATCATGGAGTAATGGCGGATACGACTATCAAATGATCCTTCTTTTCAGATGCTAACTGAAACAACATTTCATGTCCGGGGCGAAAGCTCTTGTCCTGACTTTTTTAGTTGGGCTTAGCAGTGACGAATGTGCGTCATTACCTCGTTGGAGGTGTTGACTACTCGCTCTTATGCTGGTCTTAATTGGATAGCCTTGGCAATTTTGATGAAAATCCTTGTCCAAGCACTACTAGGAAAAACCCTCATAGTAGCGCTTGTTTTGGAGCTACTAGTACCGCTTTTACAAGCGCTACCAGTAAGGTGCTACAGCTAACTCATAGTAGTAGCGCTGATTTACCAGTGCTACTGCTATGCCTAGCTAGCAGTAGCGCTTGTCTGTAAAAAGCGCTGCTGATAAAATAAGTAGCAGTAGCGTTCTTCTAAAAAACTTTTTTTTTGCGTCGAATTCAGGAACTTTATTAACGTAAGATCATACTATTACAATCAGCCCGCAGGCAAGAAACCAAAAATTAAGGGCTTGAAACAAGCCAACTCTCGGTGCCATCCAGTGTGCTAGCTAGACGAGCACACTGATGCGCCAACATATTAGCTTGCCTACTGACATGAGTAACCGAAAGTGAAGCAAAGGTAGCACCAATTTCTTCTAATTCAATCAAGATAGGCATTGCAACTAATCTTGTGTTGCTGCGCGATTTCCATAGATCGACTAGCTCCAGGAAGTCAATCTCCATGATCACATGTGAGAAACCACGAAGTTGCGCAAATATCACCCCGTCTCGAAGAGCAAGCAACTCCGCAATGAAGGGGTCCGTAATGCCAAACAAAGGTTTGCACTAGGCACCAAGGAACGCAATGTGTGATCTAGCCACGCCTCCCGCTCCTCCCTTCATATCCTCAACATTAAGTGTGCCGTCAGTGTTTATAGTGACCCAACCAGCTTCAGGTGGCCTCCAACACTGACCTGCCCTCGCTTTCCTTCCCAAGGAAGGAAGTTCCAGGATCGCCAAGGTCTCGTGAATCCACTTCAATGCGTGAACAGGGTCGTACCCTTCACGATCATGAGTCCAATTGTTCCGTGACGACCAAATGTTGTGCATAATGGTAATTATCTTGCATCTTTCCTCATCAATGAACATAGGATCAAGCAGAATATCACGTGCCCACGTGTCATGGTGCAAGCATGGGAGAAAGAGCTAGAATCTGTCCTTAGCGGATGCCCAGAACGCCTTTGCATGAGTGCAATGGATTAGTGCATGAAACATGTCCTCGTCCATCGCTTTGCAAACATCGCACAGACCCAACTGCTTGATATGACGATAGCGCAAGGTAGTCGAGTCAGGGAGTATCCCTCGGAGAACTCTCCACCAACATACCCGAACTTTGAAAAGCTTTCTTCTGAAAAGCGCTACTGCTACATTTTTCTGTATTTTTTAAAAATGCAGCTTATTGTCGCTGTATTTGTATAGGTTTAATATACAGTACTTCCATCATATGATTTTATGACCATGATTAGTTATTATATATAACAGTGGGTGAAATGAATATGGATTTGATTGAAGTGGAGGCAACATGTAGTGCATGTCGAAAATACTACTAATCCAAACTTAATCAAGTTTGGATTAGTACTACTTTCGACATGCACCACATGTTGCCTTCACTTCAATCGAATCTACGTTTATTTCACCCACTGATATATAATAACTCATCATGCTCATATAACAACTTAGCATTATGCATCATCTTAATAACAAGTCATACTCATCATCCTCATAGTCATCTAACCAACCCTACTTAATTGTTCTTAGCACATGATCATGAGTATTAGCTAGGACCTAAATACCCTCTTTAAGGTAAAATAGCTAGCATAAAACAAGATAGGCCCGGACTCTCCATTATGGAGAATGGAGATCATCCTGTCTCCAATTCTTGCGCTTCCCTTCCTTTTGCTTCCATGTAGCTCCGTACGATTGACCATACATTTTTTCCAATCTTTGATTGTCATGTGTTGATCGGTTTTTGAAATCCGGTATGAACAGCGGTGATGCGTAGGATGACCTGGCCGTAAGTTCATAACATCAAGGTGACCTTTCAAAAACATCATCAGATGAGGCACACAATCATTCAGGATTATCTGTTGAAAAACATAATAATAACTTCGTAGTTAGCAATGTAGTTGACTGTTAGAAGAATTTATGCAAAAGAAGCACGGATGTCGTAATAGTAAAAATCTTACCATTTTATCTTCATGGATGTTAATGTAGTTGACACACGTGCACTAGTGGCACGTATTGACCATAATGTGCAGGAGTTTGATAATAGATATTGTAATTGTAAAGATCGGTAATAAATGAGATCAAATGATCTTTCTCCTGATAAGTTAATTCTGAGCCATCGGTGTAGTAGGTTCTGTCTACCATATTCTGCACATTATTTGAAGAATGAAAATAAGCTATCAATGGCAATAAGCTGTCAATGATTTTGAAATAAACAATACAAATTACTTAATAACTATGTTTGAGAAACTCACATAACGGTAGAATAGGAAGCGTATCAACAAGGACCCAAATGTTCATATTATCTTGGTTGATGTTAGGATCACCAAAATCGAAGGTGACAAGTATACCCTCCTGATAATCAAAGATCTTGCAAAGTGCTTCCCAATTCGCGCAACCAAAATGGGATACGCTCACAGAATTGTATAGATTTACAGCTAAATCAACACCATGATGGGTCCTTAGGTGAACTATCTTTGTTTCCATACTTTCATGATCTTCAAAATCCATCCTCTCCAAGACATAGTGTCTTGCATGGCATGGGATCAGCTAGTCGAATTGTAAAAGACAAAAATGTTACACATTGAAGAAGCAGAAGTCGTGCTTAATTACTAAAAACACTAGTCATCGTTGCGTACCATTTCAACATCGAAGGTCTCCTTGAGTTTAATGCTGAAGCGATGATCTTCTTCCAGGTGAGGCCTGTCGCACAGACCCCAGTCGTTATTGCACCAGTCGCACTCCGCCAGGAGACTTTCATCGTCCGACGAGGACATCGACGACATTTCCTATGTTCATAATTCAAAGATTAAACTTGTACAATTAAATATATGTACTACAAAAACTAAATTAGATCATTATTCTTCATCACGGGTTGACTATTGGTATGTCGAGTATTTTCTTGAAAACTCTCATCTCACGTGGTGTATATATTCGACCGTCGGTGATGGTAGCTCCTCCCTTCGTTTAATTATTTTTCTATGAAATCCTGGCCACTCTATATTTCCTACATTAGCACAAGTCATGCCAAAATTCACGGAAAAATCCGGCATGACCTTTGCTAAAAAATGACATATCGAGCGCCTGAAATTTGCCGGAACAAAAATTAATCAAGACTCTGGCAAAACATAGGCTACACGGAGGTGTAACCTGCAAACATGGCCGGCCACTTGGGCAAGCACATATCCTATTTGAGCAACACAAGATATACATATTTATATATATCTACACATATGAGCATTCAAACTTGATGGTCATTGCATTTCAATGGTTCAAAATATCTTATAGGACTCATATTGACATGGAGATTTGGCTGGTCTCACCTCGAGGACGGAGGGGGTTGGTGACGGGGACGACGGCGGTGATGATGGAGGGGCTCCTTGATTTCTGCAAAAACAAAAACCCTATAAGCTATCAACTAATCAAATGCATACGCCTTGCATAGTGCTCTCCAATTTGAGCATTCAAAATAGGAGTAGTTCTCCAATTTGAGCATTCAATAAGCAAAACCAAATTGTGAAATAAATTAGTATTCAAATTAGCATGCATTCAATAAGCAAAACTAAATCATCTCTTGCATCCGTACATCGTCAAATATTATCACTAATACATCTCGAATAGTATCATACATATAACATCACTAATACAGCTAAAACCCTAGCGAACGACGGGTATCGGCTCGGGCGGTGGACACCCAAAGGGAAGGAACTATCACATGATCATAGCTCCAGTGAGAGCCCTGACGAACCTGCCAGGTATTGGAGAACCTGCCCTCCAACGCAACAATGTAGCGACGGACGTGCTCGTCCTCCTCGCTGACACGGTGACGTACCACCTCTGCGGGGTCCTCAAGCCTCCGCACCGTCACTGGCCCACGCGACCACCACCAAAGAAGGTTCGGGTCAACCACGGGCTGGCACCTCACCAAGTTGCACCCCCGGAAGGTAGCACGTCCCAGTACCAGCCCGGCGGAGCCCAGTCCCGGACATGGCCCCTCTGATCAAGCAGGCCTGCTCCGCCGAGTCGACGACGAGGATGCGCGATAGGCATCGTCGACGTCGATGAGGGAATAATTGCTTTAACTAAAAATAAATAAACTAGTTCTATTAATTTTCTTACTAAAAATAAACTAGTTCTATAGTAATTTTTTTAATTAGATCATCAAATCTCATATACCTAAATTTTCTTACTAAATATAAACTAGTTCTATTAATTCAACTAGTTCAACTAAGCACTTACTATAAAAAAATAAACTAGTACTTACTAAAAATAAACTACTTCAACTAATTCTATTAATTATCTAACAAATTCTATTAAACACTTACTAAAAAACTGCAAAAAAACTAATTAACAGTACCACTACAGCCCTAACCTAATTAACATCTACTTAGTTAACCAAACATCTAAAAAACATCTAATTAACCTAGTTAGTAAACCGAATTAACCTAGCGAGTTCACTTACTTGAACTTACTTAACCTAATGAACTAAATTCACCTAAGTTAATTAACCTAGATGGAGGAGGAGGGAGGAGGGAGGAGGAGTACCTCTCGGTGGAGGACGGCCGGCCGACGGGGAAGGAGAGCTGGCGCGGGCGAGGGCGATCGTTGTGAGAAGACCGGTGTGGGGGACGGCGGCGCGCGGGGGATGGAGGCAGCGACGGCGCGCGGCGGAGGCGCGCGAGTGAGAGTGTGTGAGGGGGAGTGAGGTCGATCGCGTGCCGTGGGTGTGGATAAGGAGCCCGTAGTAGTAGCACTTTTATGTAGAAAGCGCTACTGCTACGTTCAATAGCAGTAGTGCTTCGTACATAAAAGCTCTACTACTATGCCTGGCCTGCTGGCAATGGTCTGGCAATTATAATAGTAGCATGTTTTATGAACACAGCGCTACTGGTAAGTGCATAGTAGCAGCGCTTACCACGTGCAAGCCGTACTGATAAGTAGTAGCAGCGGTTTCTTATAAAAAGCGCTACTAATAAGCTCCTGTGTATAGGCATTTTCCTAGTAGTGAAGTCGTGTATGGCCGAACGAGGCAATAATGATGCGAGGATGTTCATCCCTTCCTGAAGGCATTGTTGTGGAAGTACTCAATTTATTCACAGGTGTTATTCCATATCTTATAACAGTTTTTGTAGTGGATGTACATTTAATGGTGTGTCCACTGGGCACCAAAAATGTCTGAACGTGGGCCTGAGGTGTGCAGCTGGGCCTAGGATGCATACACGATGCCGACCAAGAACACATGAACCATGGTAGGATTGGAAAGCACAGGGAAATGAAGTTGTGTGACGCCATTCGATAACACATGACGCATGGTACGATTGGCAAGCACAAGGAAGCGAAGCTGTGCAACTTCACGATGCACTGCAAGTCCTCTAGGACCAACCTCTCACTACTAGGGAAAACGTTATACACAGAACTTTAGCAATAGCACTTGTTAAAAAAACACGCTACTGCTAGACAACAGTAGCGCGTGCAAAATAAGCGCGCTGCAGATGCATATATATCAATAGCGTGTCACACCGCAAACTCGCTACTACTAAAATTCCAACCACTAAGCCGATGGGCTACACATAGTAGTAGCGATCTTCCAAAAACCGCGCTACCGTTAATATTCTTATAGCAGCGCCTTTATGCGTAAAGCGCTGCTGCTAACGAAAAGAAAATAAAATGAAAAACGAATAGAAAAGTAAATGAAAATGAAAGAAATAGAAAAAGGAGAAAGGAAAAATATAAAATGTAAAGAAAAATAAATGAAAAAGGGAAAAAAGGATGAAGACGTAGAAGTAGCGCGTTCGCTGAAGCGCGCTATAGCTAACTTAGCTATAGCGCATTTTCTGTAATGCGCTACCGTTACTTTTGACTTGACCCAAAAACAGTTTCCCCCCGGCCACCAATTCTCCCCCAAATCCCTCGCCCCACTTCGCCGTCGCCCCCACTTCGCCGCCATCTCCTGCCGGCGTCGACGCCGCGCTCATCCTCACCGCCGCCGCCCGAGGCCGCCCAGCCTCACCGCCGCCGCCTCTCGGGCCGCCCTCGACCTCACGGTCGCCTCCCTCGATCTCACCGGCGCCGCCCTCGACCTCACCGCCCCCGAGCCCGCCCAGGACCGCCGTCTCCCGATCCCGAGCCCGCCCTCGCCGCCCCTACCTCCGTCGCCGAGCACCTCCCCGCCACCGTCTCTCCCCTCTCTGTAAGCAGTAGATAATGTTAATGTTAATAGATGTTAATGTTAAGTAGATGTAGATAATGTTGATGTTAATTAGTTCAGTAAGGTTTAGTTTTTGAATTGAGTTTGTTTAACAAGACGTTAATTAGGGCAGTAGGGTTTAGTTTAGAGTAAAGTTTAGTTTAGTAGTTAACTAAATATAATCTATAATTGGTTTTTGAATTGAGTTTGAGAGAGCATGAGATTTGTGTAGATTTTCTTGTAGTTTCAAACGCTAGGACATGCAAATTTGAAGTGGTCAGGATATATGCAAATTCCTCAATTGTGTTTGCACATGTTTCGATTGTGCCCAAGTGGCCTTTTGTTGTTTCCAGGGAATGAAGCCGAGTGGCCTATGTTTTGCCGGAATGTTGATTCATTTCCGTTCCGGCAAATTTCAGGTTCTCGATTTTGTCCACTTTTTAGCAAAGGTCATGACAAAATTTTCCGTAAATTTCGGCATGACTTGTGCTACAAACTAGGACATATCGAGTGCCCGGGATTTGACTAGATTTATGCCACACTGGGAAGGAGTCAACGTTCCTTCAAAACATAGGCCTTTTTATGTCATTATTCATTTTATTAGGTCTAGAATTAATTGACTAGATTTAATCATAGGAAACATGGCTAGCAACGATGAAGGACAGGGTTCTGGTTGTTGCGACGACGTCTACCTGGCAGCAGACGAATTTTTCAGCCTTGCTGACGATCAACAGATGTTGTTGCTGGGCCCACCGGTCGCATCGGGGACTGAGACCGACACGCAGACTGGTGCTGAGACTGAGACCGGCGCTAAGACTCAGACCGGCATCGAGACCGGCGCTGAGACTGAGGCCGGCGCTGCCTCGGGAAGTGGAGCCTGTGTAGAACCGAAAGCAGAGAGGCAATGACTTCCTAACAAACTCAGGACTACTAGACTGGTAGTCACGAAGGTGGACGACGGCAATTTTGAGCCAACCGCGCCAGAGGAAGCGCGCGCGTGCTACGGCAATCAAATAGGCTGCATCGTACAGAGAACCGCCACCATCAATGATGAGAAACTAAAGAAGATAGATAATATGAGGCCCTCCCTCCTAAAGAAGCTGCACTAGATATTCTTGTTCCCGGGCCGGAATGAAAATGATTTTAAAGATCCAGATAAGGACCCGACAATGAAGAAGATAAACAAACATGCCATGTCCAAGTTTAGCGGCGCGTTGGCCGCCTGGAAAACAAGGGTGAAAGCAAGGATCATCGACAAAAAGGAACCCTATTTCGAGATTGTAAATGATAATCCAACAATCACGGTAGAGCACTTTGAAATATTCAAGGCGGATTGCGAGGCCGAAGATGCCAAAAAAAAGTCGAAGTACATGAAGGGGCTTCAATAGAGGAACATTGGGTGCCACCACCTCGGAAGCCTTGGTTACGGGGGGAAGAGGTCCATATGGGCCAAGGAGGACGCGGAAGCCGCGAGTCTGGGCATCCCATACCCCTTGGCGGAGTTCACCGTCCCACAGGAGCGTGACGTCCTCAGGGCCCGGCACCGTTGGGACCCAGTGAAGAAGGTTTTCGAGACGAACGCGGTCACGACGGAGTTCATGAGACTGCTGGTAATTTTAGTTTCTGATCAATTCGACTACACGTTAGTCATATTTGTAAATGATCCTTGTGCCTTTTGCAGAGAGAGCAGCACAGGATTGCGGCCGAAAGCGACTCGCTGTCTGATGCGTTGGCGAGGCCCAAGTGGGACACTCCATTCAACTGGGCGTTGAACATATTGAAACGACTCCCGGTGGAGACTCGACCATCGTATAGACGCGTGCACGGTGTTGGAGACAGCGCCACGTGGAAGAAGTACTACCGTGAGACCACAGAGGAGAGAAAGGAAAGACGGAGGTTAACTGAAGAAAACGTCGACAAGAAGGTTGAGATTGCGGTTGAGAAGAAATCATCTCAGACAGTCGCAACAGCGGTAGCTGCTGCAAAACAGGTGGTTGTAGATATGTCTACTTCCTTGGTTCCGGCCGTTTTCAATTGGACCAGGCAAAATCCAGAAAAAAATGCAGCGGACTTTCCCCTTGCTGACTTCTTGGGGAGCAGCTCGACTAGCGTTGCACCAGCACCTGCAGCTGCACCTGCTCGCGCACCGGCTCCCGCACCTGCTCTGGCACCGGCTCCGGCACCGGACGTGCTCGTCGGTGCTTCGTCTTTGGCTGAGCTCGATGCCCTTATGGTATCTGTCACACCGGCCCCCTTCAATAAATGTATAATCTCCCGTTTTCGTTGCCTTTCGGATGTCTCACGCCACAGACTTTTCTTTGCAGGCCGACGAAACCCCATTCACCATATTGTACACCATCGGCGACCAGAAGGTGGACGTGGGGAAGGCGATGATAATGAAGCCGAAGGAACCATTGTTCCACAGCCTGCTGATCCCCCCGAACGTCTTCAAGGTTTCCATGGCAAGTGTCAAACCGGGCCACGAGAATTTGCCTCCTTTGGTACTCGTGGGGGATGAAGACGAGACCCCGCGGCGGCTTGGTGATTGTTGCAATGGGTGGGTCCTGTTGTGGCCAAAGAGTCTGCTTCGTGTGGAGGTGGCCGAGAGTACACCCACGAGCACGCAGTTAGGTATGAACATCAACACCTCACCTACCCAATTAGCGTTGGCTGTCGTGCTGGGTGATAGCGGAGGGGGTGAGGAAAAGGCTCCATTAGTCGCTGGTGACGTCGCCATAGATGAGGATGAGGATGATGATGGCACTCAACAGTATGTCTATACTGGCGCCTACTTAGGGTTTGAGCGTCATGAGTCGGTGCCTGAATTGTCGTATGCGGAGGCTGAACGTATTATGGACGACCTTCCAGTAGTAAAGAATTCTAGGAAGAGATCGAGGAAAGGCAAAAAAGCTGATTCTATGATCCAGCCGCCTCAGCATCCTCGGGTTCAAGACCGTATAGATATCCCTGGTGCGGATAAATGGCATATCCCCGGTCAACCAATCCTACCAGCAACAGCGCTAGGGGCCAGATTCGGCGATCTAAGGAGACTTCATGACGATGTGCTGTGGATAGAGAAAGGCCTCATCGCCTCGAAAGATCCAGGATACCCACTCTACGTGGTTAACGTTCCGCGGCAATTGTCGTACGTCGACTTCTTCCCCACGGATAAGTTCTTCCTTTGATTCGATTACATATTCCACATGTTTCACGTGAAGAAGCTGGATTTTACGTTTGTCCGCCTTTATGCCTTGTACATGAACTACATCATCGGGGTTGAGCAGATACCTCATATCTGTGTCACTGACCCGTACTTCATGCACGAGGGCTTCTTGGGAGTCTGCGCAAAGCACCGTGAATACGCAAGGGAATACATCGTCAATTTCATGCTCGCCAATAAGGACAAGGAGGCGATTCTCGTGGCTTATCATCCCCTGGAAGTCATCCGCGCGGATATCCTTCCTTCGATTTCTATAATTCATTTGCACAGTGGAGGCTAACTAATTTGAGGTGTACTTATTTTGCGCAGCGGCAGGCGCGCCGTCCTCATCATCCTCTACCCTCGATACTCCCACGCTCTTTACTTGGACTCGTCGAAGAACATTAACAAAAAGGATTACACCCACATCAAGGATGTTCTCGACAGTGCTATGTTTTACTATGATGCACGGGGTGGAGAGGTCAAGGACAAGAAGAGAGGGGGCGGCAGGCCCGCCTTCGGCCATAAGACCGACTTCTGCTACATCCAGCAACCGAGTGATTCTCTTAATGATGGATTCTATGTCCTACACCACATGCTGGAGTACAGACGGGATCACCAGAACCTTCGCATGTCACCTACATCCGGGGATGCCCATATTCTGCAATGGGCAAAGAACGTAGGAGATATTGAGGATCATCGACTTCGAGCTGAGTTCTATCACATCCAGCGCGAACTTGCCCAAATCATCATGAAGGAGGTCGTCGGAAAAACAGGGATGTTCTACGAAGAAGGACAAATGTCGCAGGAAGACGTCCGAACACGGGTAGCCTCTCAGCGTCTCGACCTGAAGCCTTTCACTAGGCTCGGGTACTATCTCCCTGACTTGGATGGATGGCACGACATGTTGGTGTGATTGTCGATATATGACAATGTGTCCGTTTAGTCCATACTTTCTGTATGACGAAACTTTGAGTTATGCACGACGAAACTTTATTTGTGATGAAATTAAACCATCCTGCTCGACTAGCGACGATCACTCTAGTTAGGGCATTTTGGGAACGATCAACTTTGTTATTTGTGCTTATGATATGTTACTTCTATTTTTGCCAAGTCTGTCTCTTTCTGTTCCTCAACTATAGATGTTGCATATCATCGACTCATGTGACCATGCAGGTGCATAGATCATCGATGGGGAAGAAGTGCTACGCCAGGAGTATATATACGATGAGTGGCCGGAGTGTCAGGCCCAGGTGTACCGGTTTCCGGTTTCCGAGCGACATGCAGTAGTTAGTTTAGGTTCACGCTAATGCGAGAGAGGGATACGAACTCATGTACTGCATAGTTCCGCTCTCACTCAAAGTGATAGCCCTTCTTGCGTATATCATTGTTTAGATATGGATGACGATGTAGTTGCAAGTAATCGAGACTTGTATCGCTATTTTCGAGATGATGACGACAGACCACTTTGTGTTGGATGATGATTATGATGATGACATGATTTGATGAGACTAGTTGTATGTATATGCTATGGTTACATTTGTATGTGTATGATATGCTAAAGATTATTGTATAAAGCCTATTCAAATACAAAACAAATATGCAAAGAAACTAATAAAACTAGCAGTAGCGAGTGGAACAAAGTTAGCAGTAGCGCTGCCTTACCAGTAGCGCTTCCTTCTAAAAAGCAGCAGCAGCGCTCTTCACCAAAGCGCGCTACAGCTGTCCATGTATAGAAGTAGCGTGGGACGACAGGTGCTACTGCTACACGTTAGCTGTAGCGCCTTATCAGTACTGTGATGTCCCGCACAACTGATAGGCAAAATACCCGCGCTACTGCAAGGGTTTTCCCTAGTAGTTTCTAGTTGAAGTTCTTCATTTTTGTGTCACTAGGAGCGGTGATGTTTCTGTTGCTGTAGAGTGCAGTTGTCGTCGGTGATGGTGAATCGAATAGGCTCACAAGAATTGTGGCACCCTGGTTTAGAGCAACCGGTTTACCCTGCATTGTCAGCCCAGAGATCGAGTCTTCTGGCAATACACAACAACATGGTACAGAAATAACCGCTTTATTGATACTAGCGGGATACATAGGTCTGATATTACATCGAGATGCGAGGCCAAGCGGCACACACGGTGCTGTTGGACAGTATGTACATTATTTAATGAACATGGCTGGGGCCTCGATCACACGAAACTACGCGGCAGCTGAAGAACGACGTAGCGGAACTCCATAGCACAGGGACACCGACGTGGACACGGCCTAGACACGAGATGCGCTCCGATGTGAATCGACTTGCCTGAAAGCTGGCATAACACGCCAGGTCAGTTCATTGAATGTACTTGCAAGCTCACAACAAACATAAGCACAATGACAGACAATATCATGATAATTAATCAAGTTAAATTAATGCAAGAAATACTACAGATGCAATACAACCAAACTGTGCACCGAGTCACGCGGACTCACTTACCAGATGGTTACCTCGTAACCAAACGGTGACCACACCGGGGTCACACCTGAAACCAAAAATCCATGAACACCTCGAGTGTTCAAGGTTCACCACAAAACAATGCATCACAACAATCGCTTAGTTTAAAAGATGAACTATAAAAAGTTGATCCATGGTGTGACTTACTCCCGAGTCTTGCCCATAACCGAGGGCGCGGCTATCGATAGATTAAATACACTCTGCAGAGGTAGCGTTCTTTACCCACACTACGGAATACCTGGCCTCGCACTCCCATTTGGGTGGACCAAAATATTCCGACGAAACCCTTCCCTTGTCATGCACTCTCCCCGGCCACTCCGACCATCTCCCTCTCAGGGCTAGGTCTTGGGTGGCCCCGTGTCTACCAAAGGCACCAACGGCCACCGTTGTGGCAAAACGGTCCCAAACGGAGACAAGGTACCATAAAAACAAAAACGAGCACACAAGGTTATGTCTGCCAACCGGGCCAGGGTATGCACGCCCATAACCTTCCCTCGCGGGAGGCACCGGTGAGAGCCACAACAAGGGACTGAATCAAGACCTTCCCATTAGGTAAATGTGGTCGCACTGAATTAGAAACCTGATTCAGTGGCACCATGATGTGATCAACGTCATATTCAAGTGGAACTTTATCAAGTTTAACTTTTAAGAAAACTTTTTATTACTAACATGGCATAATACCAGAAATCATGCAACTACTCGTCATGCAAAGCAAACAACTCATGTTCATGGATCAAACTTATCCACACAATTATCTTGCAACACTAAGGATCAAACTTTCTGGTTATACCTCATTTTTATCAGCAAGCAACATTTTTGTTAGTTCTTTATTTAAATGAAAGTATCACTTAGTGACAATTACTACCATTAATTTCCATAGCAATATGCATAGTGCAAAATCTTACTCTACTTAACCAAACAAGTTCATTGCATGCAACCAGTAACTAAAACAAGCATTTCTAATAGAATAAAGTAACTAATAATTTACCAAAATTATTTACCAAATTTTAAATGCAAATAAGAACCCATATTCAAGTAGAAAATCATAGATATTGAAATAACACCACCCAAATGCTGGTGTGGCTTGCCTTAGTGTAGAGGAGGATCACACCCCTCTTGGTTTGCTTCAAGACAAGCTTCTCCTTCTGAAAAATAATTTAAAACTACAAAAATAAATGTCAAAACGCATTCTGAAAATCACCAGAAATTCTAGACAGCAAGGAAAAATCCACCTTTTGGTGTGCTGCTAGAGCTTTCTGTGACAAAGACAATGCAAAAAGAATCTACTCATTTGGACTTATGGTTTAGAAATGGTGGCTGGTCAAAGTTTAGCCAAATTTCTGAATTAAATTTGAATGAACAAAAAATCTTGGGGGGGGGGGGGTGGGGTGACGTCGAAGACGTAAAAGGGGAGTGCGCCTCCACTCGTACCGCTTCGCACTACTAGGAAAAGGCCTACTAGTGGCGCACCAGTTTTGCCTACTAATGGCGCAATACTGGTGCGCCATTAGTACCACGGCACTAGTATTTTTTACTAATGGTGCTAATGGCGCACCACTGGTGCGCCATTAGTATAGGCCACGGTGCGCCATTAGTATTTTTGAATTTTGAAGGCGGGAAAATAGTAGTGGCGCACCGTCTAACCCCCACCGTGCACCATTGCTATTTTTGAATTTTGAATTTGGATCTGGATCGCGATTTTTTTGCCCATTTTTTGCTTGTTTTTTTTTTCAAATTTTGTTCTCGTTTTTGGATCTTGTAAGTTCTTTTGCCGTGTTCTTTTGCCGGAGAGGAGGGCCGAGGTCACCGGAGAGGCGCTCGCCTACATCGCCGGAGAGGAGGAGGAGGTCGCCGGAGAGGAGTTCACCGGAGCATCGGAGAGGAGGAAGGAGAAACCATGAGATGGAGTGGAGGAGAGGAGGAGATGGAGTGGAGGAGAGGTGGAGTGGAGGAGAAGAATGAAGAGGTAAGGAGGAGAGGACCACGCCCAGCCATATATACGGCATAGTACTGGCGCACCGTGGGCAGGTGCGCCATTACTAATTTTTTTTATTTTTTTATTTATTTTGAATTTTGAGGGCGGGAAGATAGTAATGGCGCACCACGGGCAGGTGCGCCATTAGTAAGTTTGAATTTTTTTTGAATTTTTTGCTTCTCCAGATCTTAAAAGCCCCGTATCTTTTTTTCTGTTAGGTTTTTGAGGATTTTGAAAATGTCTAACGGGGTTACCCCCGTTAAATTCGGATGTATCTTTTCGAGTAGATGATTTTTCATATAAAAACTTTTTCATCCGAGTTCGTATGCAAAAGTTATGCCCATTTTACAAATTCTCGAGAGATTTTGCAAAAAAGTCGAAAATTCATGTTTGTAAATTTTGCTAACAACTAGACCACATATCACATGGTAATCTTATTTTCTTTTATTTTTTTTGAAATTTCTATCATTTTCTTTTATTTTTTTTTGAAACTGAAAAGACAGTCCACGGGGGGGGGGGGGGGGGGTGGGGGGGGTGCATTCGGGGGAATGTTTGGGCCAAATTAGTAATGGCGCACCACTCCCACGGTGCGCCATTAGTTGTTTAAAAAAGAAAATAAAAAAATTGAATTTTTTTTGAAACATAATTACTAATGGCGCACTATCCCCTGGTGCGCCATTACTAGTTTTGAAAAAACAAATTTACTTATGGCGCACCAACACATGGTGCACCATTACTATTTAGTAATGGCGCACCACATGCACAGTGCGCCATTAGTGTCCATATTGGCTATAGCTGTTTTTATAGTAGTGTCGGGCGCGTGTGGTGAGGCTGACACTGGGCCCCACCAGTCAGGAGAGAGAGAGGGGGATCGAGATCAGAGGGGAGGCGGCGCTTCGCCGGAGCTCACGCCGGTGAGGAGGGGGTTTGGGGCTAGGCTAGAGGGATAAATTTGAAACGGGGCTCGCAGCGCACCTGCCCGTACCCGTGGGTTGTCGAGAGGTGGATGGAGCAGCTCAGGGATGAGCTCGCAAGCTTCGGTGGCGGACGGGGTTCGCCGGAGAGGTTGAAGACGGCGGCTAGAGGCAGCTTCCAGGGCTTGGCGGCCTCCAAGCAGCACCAACATACCACCAAGGCCCTGCCCAAGCAGTTTCCTGAGCTCGAGAGGCCCTGGAGAGCGGCAGCTGGCCTGCGGGGATCGCCGGAGTCTGCGGGTCAGGACGATGGCCAGAGGCCTACCCGAATGAACTGCGGTCGTTCTACGTGTTTGTGGTGGTTGTGTGGAGTGGTGCGTGGCCAGGATTCGAATCGGGTGGCTTTATATAGCCGGAGAAAGAGGGGGAGGGTGTGTCGCCGCCGGAGCGTTCTGGGCATGCAGCGAACATCGACGAGAAGCTCCAACGCGAGGGGGCAAGGTGCTGCGTTGACTCAGGGGCTTTCCCACGCTTGCGGACGCGCACAGGAGGCGGTTGGGGAAGCAGACAAGCACACGCGCGCACTGTGGCGTTTTGGCCGCGACGCGCCCGTGCTTGCTGCGGGGGCTCCGGCGTCGGTGAGTGCCAGGTAGGGGTCAAGCTTGATGAGTCGAGGGTTATGGCGCTGTGCGACAGTTGAAGGCGAGCGCTGGAACGAGCACGTGCGAAACAAAGAGCAAGGCGCCAGCCAGAGCGCGTCGAGACGCTGCCAGGCGCCGTGTCCTCACGCGGTCACCAAGCTGGCATGGTCAAAACGACGGCCAGGAGCGGCCAAACCTTGTGTACGCGCTCGACCGTGCAGTGTTACGTCTAGGAGAGGTGATGGATCATACCCAGGCCGACCAGACGTGACTCTACCAAGCTGGCAAGTTTCTGGTCAGAAACTTGGTCGCCAAGTTTGGCCACCTTCTAGAAGGCCATTAGGGCTAATCTCCTGGGGTTTAGGGTTTCTTGGCAAGGTGTTTAAGCTCAAGAAAACTCAAGGCCAAAAGCAAGGAAAAATGCACTTAATGTACAAAGGGCATTTCTGGTCCAGAAGAGAAAATATTTTCTACAGCAAAAATATTACAAAAAGTGAAGCAATATTTTTGCATCGGAAGGTGTGCCAGGGTTCTAAGAATATTTAGGAATTATCTCAGATTTTTCTGAGCAAGAAAAATTGAGGTTGCTTTGGAGCACAAGGTTCTGAAGTGAATTCTAGAGAGAAAAATGAATATTTTTCTATTAGGAAAAATATTCATTGGATTATTTTGGGAATTTGTGGGAGGAATAAGGTAGATAGGTCACTTGGGTGAAAGCCAAGGATATGCCGAAGTGACAAGTTCATTTGAAATGATTCAAAACCCAAATCAAATCAGGGCAAAAACCACGGTGAAAACCAAGTCCGGAAAAAGAGAGAAGGCAAGTCCGGCATAAGAGAGAAGGCAAAAAAAATCCAGGGTGTCACAAACCTCCCCCACTTAGAATGAATCTCGTCCTCGAGATTCGGTTGCTTGGGAAAACCATTCTGGGTATGCCGTCCTTAAAAATTCCTCTCTTTCCCAGGTTGCTTCCTCTTCGGTGTGATTCTCCCACTGAACCTTGTAAAAACGTATCTCTTTGCTGCGAGTGACCCTTTCTGTCTGATCCAATATTCTAATTGGCTTCTCCTCATACGTCAAGTCCTTAGCCAACTCTATCTCTGCCATACCAGTCCTTTTCTCTGGTGGCGAGATACATCTCCTTAGCTGTGAGATGTGAAACACGTTGTGTACTTCTGACAATTCTGGTGGCAATTCCAACTAGTAGGCAACTGTTCCGACTCTGGCCATGACGGGGAATGGACCGATATATCTGGGTGCCAATTTTCCTCAGGTCTGAAATCTCTTGACTCCTTTCATAGGGGTGACTCGGAGATATACGTGCTCTCCGGGTTCGAAGCTGATCTGACGATGTTTGGCATCATAGTTGCTCTTCTGTCGGGATTTGGCCAGTTGCAGTTGGTCCCGACTTTCCTTGACTTGCTTCTCTGCTTCAAGCATTAAATCAGTCCCAGAAATACGGCTGTCTCCGGTTTGAGACCAATTCAATGGGGTGCGGCATTTCCGGCCATACAGGGCTTCATATGGTGACATCTTCAAGCTGGCCTAGAAACTCTTGTTGTAGGAAAACTCGGCGTAAGGTAGACAGTCTTCCCACTTGGTTCATTGGGCCAATGTACATGCCCGGAGCATATCTTCGAGTATTTGATTTACTCGCTCAGTCTGTCCATCTGTCTGAGGATGATAAGCCGTGCTGTAGTTCAGAGTGGTCCCCAAGGCTTGATGTTGTCGGGACCAAAATGCGGATGTGAATAGAGATCACCTGTCGGAGGTGATAGTCTTGGGTACTCCATGCAGACTGATGATTCTTGATACATACAGCTGTGCAAGTTGATTTGCACGGTATGTGGTCCGGATGGGCAGGAAGTAGGCCACCTTGGTTAGGGTGTCCACTATGACCCATATCGCATCGTTTCCTCGATGAGACCTTGGTAATCCGGTGATGAAATCCATGCAAATGTCGTCCCATTTCCATTGGGATACCGGCAGAGGCTGGAGGAATCCGGCGGGTTTTTGATGTTCCGCCTTCACCTTATTGCATATGTCGCAACAGGCCACAAAGTATGCGATATCTTTCTTCATTCCATCCCACCAAAATATCTGACGAAGGTCCTCATACATTTTGGTACCACCGGGGTGAATTGAGTATGGTGCTTCATGTGCTTCCGCCAATATTTTCTTCTTCAGACTTTCTTGGTTGGGTACGCAAAGTCTTCCTCGGAACCTTAGCGAACCTTGCTGATCCATAGAGAAATCCGGTGCACGCCCTTGGTGCACCCTCTGAACATATATTTGTAACACCTTATCCTCCGCCTGAGCACTATGGATTTCTTCTTCGAGAGTAGGGGCAACTTCCAATATATTGGTAAGACGGGCGTCGGTGAGCACCAAGTTTAGCTGCATGATTTCTTCATAAAGCTCCGGAGGTAAGGAATCCATTAGAGCATTAAGGTTGGCTGGTTTGCGGCTGAGGGCGTCAGCCACCACATTAGCTTTGGCCGGGTGATAATTTATTCCGAGGTTGTAGTCCTTAACCAACTCGAGCCATCTTCGCTGTCAAAGGTTCAAGTCGGGCTGAGTGAATATATACTTGAGACTTTTGTGGTCGGTGAATATCTGGCACTTCCTTCCAATTAGATAATGTCTCCAGATTTTCAAAGCGTGCACCACTGCGGCCAATTCCAAATCATGAGTAGGATAGTTTCCTTCATGTTGCTGCAGTTGGCGAGATGCATAGGCCACCACTTTGCCATCTTGCATGAGTACACACCCCAGTCCTTTTCTGGAGGCGTTGCAGTAAACATCAAAACTGCGGTAGATGTCTGGAAGAGTTAATACGGGTGCCGATGTCAGCCTGGTTTTTAACTCATTGAAGCTCCGTTCGCATTCCTCAGTCCATACGAACTTCTTGTCCTTCTTGAGGAGCTCAGTCATTGGCTTGGCGATCTTGGAAAACCCTTCGATAAAACGACGATAATATCCGGCTAGTCCAAGGAAACTCCGGATTTCTGAGACGGTGGTGGGTACGGACCAATCAAGTACATCTTTTACCTTGCTTGGGTCTACTGAGATTCCTTCTGCCGAGAGGATATGTCCGAGGAATCCCACTTGCTGGAGCCAAAACTCACATTTGCTGAATTTGGCATACAGTTGATGATCGCGAAGCCTTTGCAGAACTGCTCGAAGATGCTCCTTATGTTCGTCCTTGCTACTGGAGTAAATGAGGATGTCGTCAATGAACACCACCATGAATTTGTCCAAGAAATCCATAAACACCTTGTTCATCATATGCATAAAGAATGCAAGAGAGTTGGTGAGTCCGAAGGACATGATGGTGTATTCATAAAGACCGTACCGGGTGGTGAACGCGGTCTTAGGAATGTCTTCCTTCTTTATCTTGAGTTGATGATATCCCGTCCTCAAATCAATCTTTGAGAACACTTGGGCTCCACTGAGTTGATCAAACAGATCGTCAATCCTTGGTAGTGGATACTTGTTTTTAATGGTGACGTCATTCAGCCGTCGGTAGTCTACGCACATTCGTAGACTGCCATCCTTTTTGTCCACGAAGATTGCTGGTGATCCCCATGGTGAAGAGCTTGGACGAATGTATCCTTTCTGCAGCATCTCATCTAGTTGTTTCTTCAATTCCACCAATTCTGAGGAAGGCATCCGATAATATTTCTTATGTATCGGAGTGGTTCCAGGCACTAGGTCAATGGCAAACTCCAATTCTCGGTCTGGTGTCATGCCGGGCAATTCTTCAGGAAATACATCTGGATACTCACTCACCACTAGGATTAATTCCACCTCTTCTGCCACGGCTGCGAAAACCATATCTTTCATGGGGATGCGCTTGCGGGCATAAAAACTGGTAGTGCGACCTTCCATATTTTTCAGGGTAACTTCTCTGGTCGCACAGCTGATGCAGACTTGGTATTGGGTTAACCAATTCATGCCCAGAATGACATCCAATTTGTTGGAATCGATGATTATCAACGATGTTGGAAACTTGACGCCCTTGATGTCAATCTCCAAATTTCGGCAGACGAGATTGCTTCTGAGTAAGGATCCCGGGGATTGTACCAGCATGTGTTTTCCCAAAATCGAGCAAGGAAAATAGTTTTGGGAAGCAAAACTCCGCAAAATAAAAGAGTGGGAAGCCCCAGAGTCAAATAAAATTACAGCGGGTATGTCGTTAACAAGAAACATACCAATGACGACTTTCGGGTCCTCTTGGGCTTCGTCTGCGGAGATGTGATGAACTTGCCCTTGGATTATATCGGGGGCGGAATACTGCTCCATGAAATGGAGCGACGTGCTTGGTGTTCTTGGGACACTGTCGGGCGTAGTGTCCGGTTTGACCACAGCTGAAACACTAATTGTTGCGCTGACAATCGTCGCGCACCGGGCTGGTCACGACATTCTTGACTTGTGTAGTAGTCCTGTTGACATTCTGCTGCCAATTGGGTTTGTACTCCACCTGAGTCTGTTGCCAAGTACGAGCCTTTTGCACGGGTTGCATATCCTTCTTGGGCTCGAATTTGCGCTTGTGGTCATTAGTAGCTGGCTTGTTGTCGTGCAGGAGCTTGAGTTCCCTCTCGGCGATGAGGGCCTTGTTCACCAGAGTCAGGAAGTCCTGGAAGTCAAACATACCGAGAGTGCACCTGAGATGTGATAACCCACAAGTATAGGGGATCGCAACAGTTTTCGAGGGTAGAGTATTCAACCCAAATTTATTGATTCGACACAAGGGGAGCCAAAGAATATTCTCAAGTATTAGCAGTTGAGTTGTCAATTCAACCACACCTGGATAACTTAGTATCTGCAACAAAGTAGTTAGTAGCAAAGTAATATGGAAGTAACGGTAACGGTAGCAAAAGTAATATTTTTGGGTTTTGTAGTGATTGTAACAGTAGCAACGGATAAGTAAATAAGCGAAGAACAATATGTGAAAAGCTCGTAGGCATTGGATCGGTGATGGAGAATTATGTCAGATGCGGTTCATCATGTAACAGTCATAACATAGGGTGACACAGAACTAGCTCCAATTCATCAATGTAATGTAGGCATGTATTGCGAATATAGTCATACGTGCTTATGGAAAAGAACTTGCATGACATCTTTTGTCCTACCCTCCCGTGGCAGCGGGGTCCTAATGGAAACTAAGGGATATTAAGGCCTCCTTTTAATAGAGTATCGGACCAAAGCATTAACACATAGTGAATACACGGACTCCTCAAACTATGGTCACTTCGGGGTTGCCGGATCGTAACACATAGTAGGTGACTATAGACTTGCAAGATAGGATCAAGAACTTACATATATTCATGAAAACATAATAGGTTCAGATCTAAAATCATGGCACTCGGGCCCTAGTGACAAGCATTAAGCATAGCAAAGTCATAGCAACATCAATCTCAGAACATAGTGGATACTAGGGATCAAACTCTAACAAAGCTAACTCTTAGGTCTCATGTTTACTCATATCAATGGCATAATCAACTAGCGAGCAATAATAATAAATCTCGGATGATAACACTTTCTCAAAACAATCATAATATGATATAACAGGATGGTATCTCGCTAGCCCTTTCTCAGACCGCAAAACATTAATGCAGAGCACCTTTAAAGACACAAAACGTAACAGGACTGACTAAACATTGTAATTCATGGCAAAAGAGATCCAATCATAGTCACACCCAATATAAATTAATAGTAATGAATGCAAATGACACCAGTGCTTTCCAGCTGGTGCTTTTTAATAAGAGGGTGATGACTCAACATGAAAGTAAATAGATAGGCCCTTCGCAGAGGGAAGCAGGGATTTGTAGAGGTGCCAGAGCTCGGTTTTGAAATAGAGATAAATAATATTTTAAGCGGCATACTTTCATTGTCAACATAACAACCGAGAGATGGCGAAATCTTCCATGCTACACACATTATAGGCGGTTTACAAACAGAATGGTAAAGTTTATACTCCCCTCCACCAGCAAGCATCAATCCATGGCTTGCTCGAAACAACGAGTGCCTCCAACTAGCAACAGTCCCAGGGGGAGTTTTGTTTGCAATTATTTTGATTTAGTTTGCATAAAGCATGGGACTGGGCATCCCGGTGACCAGCCATTTTCTCGTGAATGAGGAGCGGAGTCCACTCCTCTTGAGAATAACCCGCCTAGCATGGAAGATACGGACAACCCTAGTTGATACATGAGCTATTCGAGCATACAAATCAGAATTTCATTTGAAGGTTTAGAGTTTGGCACATACAAATTTACTTGGAACGGCAGGTAGATACCGCATATAGGAAGGTATAGTGGACTCATATGGAATAACTTTGGGGTTTAAGGGATTGGATGCACAAGCAGTATTCCCGCTTAGTACAATTGAAGGCTAGCAAAAGACTGGGAAGCGACCAACTAGAGAGCGACAACAGTTATGAACATGCATTAAAATTAATAAACATTGAGTGCAAGCATGAGTAGGATATAATCCACCATGAACATAAATATCGTGAAGGCTATGTTGATTTTGTTTCAACTACATGTGTGAACATGTGCCAAGTCGAGTCACTTAAATCATTCAAAGGAGGATACCACCCCACTATACCACATCACAACCATTTTAATAGCATGTTGGCACGCAAGGTAAACCATTATAACTCATAGCTAATCAAGCATGGCACGAGCAACTATGATCTCTAATTGTCATTGTAAACATGTTTATTCATAATAGGTTGAATCAGGAACGATGAACTAATCATGTTTACAAAAACAAGAGAGGTCGAGTTCATACCAGCTTCTCTCATCTCAATCAGTCCATCATATATCGTCATAATTGCCTTTCACTTGCACGACCGAATGATGTGAAAATAATAAGAGTGCAGGTGCATTGGACTAAGCTGGAATCTGCGAGCATTCAGTAAACAGGAGAAGACAAGGCAATATGGGCTCTTGGTTAAATCAACAATAATGCACATATAAGAGCCACTTCAACAATTTAATTATGGTCTTCTCCTATCGACCCCCAAAGAAAAGAAAAGAAATAAAACTATTTACACGGGAAAGCTCCCAACAAGCAAAAGAAGAACGGGAAATCTTTTTGGATTTTCTTTTTAATTATTACTACTACAGCAAGGAAAGTAAACTAACTAAAAGCTACACTGATTTTTTTGGTTTTTCTTAAGGTTTATTAAACACACAAGAAGAAAGCAAGAAAAAAGGAAAATAAACTAGCATGGATATTACAGTGAAAGTGTATGAGCACCGACATCTAGCAATGTAACGTTGGTGAGAAATACGTACTCCCCCAAGCTTAGGCTTTTGGCCTAAGTTGGTTTATTGCCACGGATGGCCTGGCGGATATCCAAAGTTGTAGTTGGGGTCGTACTGAGATGCAGCGGTCATTGCATCGTGTGCTGCAGCTTGGAGGCGAGCTATCTCAGCCCTCCTCCTATACTCCTCCGCCTCCTCTCTGGTTATGTAATGTCTCCTTTTTTCCTGAAAGTCAAAGAGAGTAGGGGCAGGAAGAACAATATTGACGGCGTGACGCCTGTCAAAGATTAGTCTGTACTGGAGAGGTGGTTCATTCCTCTCGATAACCTGATGGTGAATAATAGCATTAAAGTCTAGATAAGTAGGATGCAGTTCAATATCATCAACACGTATGGTTACACCAAAAAAATCAGCTAAGCGGGTTGCATAAATTCCACCAAAGAAATGTCCATTAAATCTATTATGATGCAACCTACGTGCAACAATGGCTCCCAAATTATAAGATTTATCTCCTAACATAGCACTCCTAAGAATACTGTGGTCAGGGACAGACATGTGACATGCTTCATCTTTACCATTTATGCACCTACCTATGAAGAGAGCAAAATAATGTATAGCAGGAAAATGAATACTCCCTATGGTAGCTTGTGCTATATCTCTAGATTCCCCCACAGTTATACTAGCAAGAAATTCTCTAAATTCAGATTTGCGAGGTTCACTAGTACTACCCCATTGTGGAAGTTTGCAAGCAGTGGTAAAATCCTCTAAGTCCATAGTGTAAGATTTTTCATAGAAATCAAATAGGACAGTTTCAGAATTACGTGAAGATGAATATTCAAACCTCCTCACAAAGGAACTAGTGAGATAGTGGTACTGGCGGCACTTTTCCTCCTCGAAGCTCACAAGATCAGCGTTACGCAAATATGCGTTATATTCTTCCTTGATTCCCGCTCGATCCATAAAGTCTTCTCAAGGCCATTCACAAGGCCGCACTGGAGCGTTCCTTGGTGGCTCATCATCGTCATCGCGCATTGCGAGCCTGGGTGCTTGCTTCCTTGAAGGACCACCTTGGTACATTTTCCTAAGCATATTTCTTCCTCCGAAAAATTTCTGAAATTTTTAGTAACTTCAAATAAAAGTGAACCAAGCTCAACAAAATTGATAGCAACTACTCCTACAAGTGCCTAGAGACTATATCATGTATTAGAACTACTTGGAACCATATAAATTTGACATGCAAGCTCAAGAACATGGTCACCTAGGCAGCACAAATTTGCAATGAATAAAACACTAGAACAAAAACTAATTGGACCAATGGAGGAGTCACATACCAAGGAACAATCTCCCCAAGCAGTTTTGTGAGAGGTGCTTTGAGCAAGGAGATCGAAAATCGCAGCAAAATGAGCTAGAACTCATGCTTGAGCTGGATGGTGATTTTTTTGGGAGGAACAAGAAGTGTGTGGGTGCAGGAATAAGTGGAGGGGGGCCACCATGGGCTCACGAGGCAGGGGGCGCGCCCTGGACCCTTGTGGCCAGGTGCTTGCTCCCCCTGCTGTGTTCTCAGTGCCAGATATTCTCAAATATTCGAGAAAAAATCATATTCCATTTTCAGGGCATTTGGAGAACTTTTATTTTTGGGGTATTTTTATATTGCACGGATAATTCAGAAAACAGACAGGAAAATGCTATTTTTACTTTATTTCAACTAAATAACAGAATGTAGAGAGAAGGTACAGAAGGTTGTGCCTTCTAGTTTCATCCATCTCATGCTCATCAAAAGGAATCCACTAACAAGGTTGATCGGGTCTTGTTAACAAACTCATTCCGAATAACATGGAACCGGAGAAATTTCGAATAACACTATGTTACCTCAACGGGGATATGCACATCCCCAATAATAATAATATCATATTTCTTTTTGACAGTAGGAAGAGGAAATTCAAAAACTCCAAAAATAATCGATGGAATTTTTTCAATAGAATTGATACTGTGGACTTGAGGTTGTTTCCTCGGAAAGTGTACTGTATGCTCATTACCATTAACATGAAAAGTGACATTGCCTTTGTTGCAATAAATAACAGCCCCTGTAGTATTCGAAAAAGGTATTCCAAGAATAATAGACATACTATCGTCCTCGGGAATATCAAGAATAACAAAGTCCGTCAAAATAGTAACGTTTGCAACTACAAGAGGCACATCCTCACAAATACCAACAGGTATAGCAGTTGATTTATCAGCCATTTGCAAAGATATTTTAGTAGGTGTCAACTTATTCAAATCAAGTCTACGATATAAAGAGAGAGGCATAACGCTAACAGCGTCTCGAAGATCACATAAAGCAGTTTTAACATAGTTTCTTTTAATGGAGCATGGTATAGTTGGTACTCTTGGATCTCCTAGTTTCTTTGGTATTCCACCCTTAAAAGTATAATTAGCAAGCATGGTGTTAATTTCAACTTCCGGTATGTTTCTCTTATTAGTGACAATTTCTTTCATATACTTAGCATAAGGATTCATTTTGAGCATATCAGTCAAACGCATACGCAAAAAGATAGGTCTAATCATTTCAGCAAAGCGCTCAAAATCCTCATCATCCTTTTTATTGGATGGTTTGGGACGAAATGGCATGGATTTCTGAACCCAAGGTTCTCTTTCTTTACCGTGCTTCCTAGTAACAAAGTCTCTCTTATCATAACGTTGATTCTTTGATTGTGGGTTATCAAGATCAACAGCAGGTTCAATTTCTACATCATTATCATTGCTAGGTTGAGCATCATCATGAACATTATAATTAACATTTTCATTAGGTTCATGTTCATTACCAGATTGTGTTTCAGCATCAGAAATAGAAATATCATTTGGATTCTCAGGTGGTTCAGCAATAGGTCCACTAGAAGCATGCAAAGTCCTATCATTTTTCTCTTTCTTCTTTTTAGAAGGACTAGGTGCATCTATATTATTTCTCTGAGAATCTTGCTCAATTCTCTTAGGGTGGCCTTCAGGATACAAAGGTTCCTGAGTCATTTTACCAGTTCTAGTAGCCACTCTAACAGCATAGTCATTATTCTTACTATTTAATTCATTGAGCAAATCATTTTGAGATTTAATTACTTGTTCTACTTGAGTGGTAACCATAGAAGGATGTTTACTAATGAGTTTAAGTTCACCTTTTACTCTAGACATATAATCACCCAAGTGTTCAAGCGTATCGGAATTGTATTTCAATTGTCTACCAAAATAAGCATTGAAGTTTTCTTGTTTGACAATAAAATTGTCAAACTCATCTAAGCATTGTCTACCAGACTTATAACGAGGGATATCACCTTCATCAAATCTATAGAGAGAATTTACCTTTACTACCTGTGTCGGGTTATCATCTTTAATAGGTGATGGATTAAGATCATATGTTTCTTTAATAGGCGGTAAATTAAGACCATGTATTTCTTCAATAGGAGGTAAATTCTTAACATCTTCAGCTTTAATACATTTTCCTTTCATAGATTTCTTTGCCTCTTGCATATCTTGAGGACTGAGAAATAGAACACCTCTCTTCTTCGGAGTTGGTTTAGGAATAGGCTCAGGAGTTGGCTCAGGAAGCATCCAATTATTTTCATTTATCAAGATATTATTCAATAGAATTTCAGCTTCATCCGGTGTTCTTTCCCTGAAAACAGAACCGGCACAACTATCCAGGTAATCTATGGAAGCATCGGTTAGTCCATTATAAAAGATATCAAGTATTCCATTTTTCTTAAGAGGATGATTAGGCAAAGCATTAAGTAATTGGAGAAGCCTCCCCCAAGCTTGTGGGAGACTCTCTTCTTCAGTTTGCACAAAATTGTATATATCCCTTAAAGCAGCTTGTTTCTTATGAGTAGGGAAATATTTAGCAGAGAAGTAATAAATCATATCCTGGGGACAACACACACAACCAGGATCAAGAGAATTAAACCATATCTTAGCATCACCCTTTAAAGAGAAAGGAAATATTTTAAGGATATAAAGGTAGAGAGTTCTCTCATCATTAGTGAACAGGGTGGCTATTTCATTTAATTTAGTAAGATGTGCCACAACGGTTTCAGATTCATAGCCATAAAAAGGTTCAGATTCAACCAAAGTAATTATATCAGGATCAACAGGAATTCATAATCCTTATCAGTAACACAGATAGGTGAAGTAGCAAAAGCAGGGTCATGTTTCATTCTTGCATTAAGAGAATGCTGCTTCCATTTAGCTAATAACTTCTTAAGATCATATCTATCACTGCAAGCTAAAATAGCTCTAGCAGATTCTTCATCCAGAACATAACCCTCAGGCACAACAGTAATTCATATTTATTAGGGGGAGAGTCTTCATCATCACTATCTTCAATATTATCAGTTTCAATAATTTCATTCTCTCTAGCCCTAGGAAGTTGTTCATCAAAAAATTCACCAAGTGGCACAATAGTTTCAAGCATAGAAGTAGTTTCATCATAAGTATCATGCATAGCAGAAGTGGCATCATCAATAACATGCGACATATCAGAATTAATAGCATAAGCAAGTTTAGGTGTCGCAAGCTTACTCAAAACAGAAGGTGAATCAAGTGCAGAGCTAGATGGCAGTTCCTTACCTCCCCTCTTAGTTGAGGGATAAATTTTTGTTTTCGCGTCTTTCAAGTTCTTCATAGTGACCAGCAGATATAAATCCCAAAGAATGAAGCTATGCTCCCCGGCAACGGCGCCAGAAAATAGTCTTGATAACCCACAACTATAGGGGATCGCAATAGTTTTCGAGGGTAGAGTATTCAACCCAAGTTTATTGATTCGACACGAGGGGAGCCAAAGAATATTCTCAAGTATTACCAGTTGAGTTGTCAATTCAACCACACATGGATAACTTAGTATCTGCAACAAAGTATTTAGTAGCAAAGTAATATGGAAGTAACGGTAACGGTAGCAAAAGTAATATTTTTAGGTTTTGTAGTGATTGTAACAGTAGCAACGGAAAAGTAATAAGCAAAGAACAATATGTGAAAAGCTCGTAGGCATTGGATCGGTGATGGAGAATTATGCCGGATGCGGTTCATCATGTAACAGTCATAACATAGGGTGACACAGAACTAGCTCCAATTCATCAATGTAATGTAGGCATGTATTCCGAATATAGTCATACGTGCTTATGGAAAAGAACTTGCATGACATCTTTTGTCCTACCCTCCCGTGGCAGTGGGGTCCTAATGGAAACTAAGGGATATTAAGGCCTCCTTTTAATAGAGTACCGGACCAAAGCATTAACACATAGTGAATACATGGACTCCTCAAACTATGGTCATCACCGGGAGTGGTCCCGATTATTGTCACTCCGGGGTTGCCGGAACATAACACATAGTAGGTGACTATAGACTTGCAAGATAGGATCAAGAACTCACATATATTCATGAAAACATAATAGGTTCACATCTGAAATCATGGCACTCGGGCCCTAGTGACAAGCATTAAGCATAGCAAAGTCATAGCAACATCAATCTCAGAACATAGTGGATACTAGGGATCAAACCCTAACAAAACTAACTCGATTACATGATAAATCTCATCCAACCCATCACCGTCCAGCAAGCCTACGATGGAATTACTCACGCACGGTGGTGAGCATCATGAAATTGGTGATGGAGGATGGTTGATGATGACGATGGCGACGGATTCCCCTCTCCGGAGCCCCGAACGGACTCCAGATCATCCCTCCCGAGAGGTTTTAGGGCTTGGCGGCGGCTCCGTATCGTAAAACGCGATGAATCCTTTTCTCTGATTTTTTTCTCCCCGAACACGAATATATGGAGTTGGAGTTGAGGTCGGTGGAGCGTCAGGGGGCCCACGAGGCAGGGGGCGCGCCCCCCGCCCTCGTGGACAGGTGGAGGCCCCCTGACCTGGATTCTTCTTCCAGTATTTTTTTATATTTTCCAAAAATAAGTTCCGTGGAGTTTTAGGTCATTCCGAGAACGTTTGTTTCTACACATAAATAACACCATAGAAAGTCTGCTGAAAACAGCGTCAGTCCGGGATAGTTCCATTCAAATCATGCAAGTTAGAGTCCAAAACAAGGGCAAAAGTGTTTGGAAAGTAGATACGACGGAGACGTATCAAGATGCTGATTTAGGCCTCCAAGGAACCGGTCGATCTTCCGCTCTTCTGTGGCCACATCGTGGAGAGAATAGCGGGCCAGATGGTTGTATTTATTCAGGTACTCGGCGACGGTCATGCTGCCTTGAGTGAGAGCAAGAAATTCGCGTTGCTTGATCTTCATGACTCCAGTCGGAATATGATATTTGCGGAAATGGACCTTGAATTTTGTCCAAGTAATTTCCTCGTCGGTAGGCCATATTGCTTTGGCATTATCCCACCATATAACGGAAGCTCCTTCGAGATAATGCGTTGCGAAGGGAACCTTGTCTCCTTCGTCTGTGCGAGCAATTTCCAGTTTTCTCTGAATAGTCCTTAGCCAGTTGTCGGCGTCCAAAGGATCAGTAGCATGGCTGAAACTGGGAGGCTTGGTTCGCTGAAAATCTGACAGCTTGGAATGATGGCCATTCTGGTTTCCATTCTGCCCAACCATAACTTGTACACTTTTCAGTATTTCCAGCAGATCGTTGCTCCTTCTTTCTTCAAACATTCGCAGGATTTGCTCGGTGGAAGGCGGTTGTGGCGGTGGAGGCGTAGGTGGCTGGTATGGCTCAGGGGAATGTCCTGCCTGTCTTGCGGAACGACGGACAGGGACATCCTCACCAGCTTGACTGCTGCTGCCTCCACACGGCATCCTATTTTTTGTTATCCCAATACATAGCAACCATGATGAGAAAATTCCAAAATGGGGGGAAACCAATGACAAAACCCGGAAGAAAACAGCGAATGAAAACCAAGTCGAATAAAAGTGTCCAACATAATTATACATAGTCCCAACATGAAAGTAAACATCGCAATGGGTCTACTACCCTCGTACATGTAACTACGCATCATGACAAGTGCGATTACAGCCATACATCATGCTCATGACTACCATGATACTCTAACGGTCTACTGCTCGGATGGTGCTGCTGCAGGCTCGTCTCCTGAGCCGGACCCAGATTCTGAACTGATAGTCGAGATCTCCGGGGGAAGAGTGGTACGCTGGCGCTACCTCGAGGCCTCTCCCTCAGGGGCAGGTGGGGGATGGGATCTAAGCATAGGAGCGGTAGGAGTAGCGACAAGAGAAGACCATGCAGCAGGAGCGCTGCAAGGGTTCACCGTCAGAGGGTTAACGGTACCCTGCGAGGTCATCGGAGGAACGGAGGTGGGAGGAGCAGAAGTGTAGATGACGGCTGGAAGAGGGTTCCTTATACGAGCAGCAGCGAGAGCGGCGCGAGCGCGTGAGAGCTCCCGAGCTAACTCGTAGTTAAGGACATAACTAGCGGTGATGTAACGTGCAAGGTGGCTAGTGGGACGATCGCACGCCGGATTAATCAAAGGAAAGCGGATACGCCTATTCTCGTGCAGAGATGGTAGTAGAAAATACCAGGGTGTGTGTGCATGCGAACCTCATTGTAGCGCAAGTCTACAAGAGCCTCGATAGCAGCAAAATGAACTGCCTGAGATGGCGTAGAAGCAAGACCACCCTTAGACGAACGAGTGTAAGCGCTAGATGGGGAACTGTGGTGTAGAGTGACCTCAGCATAATACTCATACGATGCACCGGCCACATGCTTGCGATACACCCGATACTCTGGATCAGCACCCTCTGGATAGTGTCGTCGCCACACGTTCTGAAGCAGGCGCGGCAATGTGCACGGAGCTAGCTCAGGATGGTACAAGATCGGAACTGGTGCCATCTACACTCACAAACCATACGGTTAGTAATAACAACAATTAAACATGCATGCAATGCTACAGCCAATTTCTATGACTACCGGCACTCAAACGAAGCCATCTACCATTTTACTAACGCACTACCGGTCTAGCCTCTCCTACAATCAGCGCGGCTTTGATACCAACCGTTGTAGCACCCCGGCTCAGAGCAACCGGTTTACCCAGTATTGCCAGCGCAGAGATCGAGTCTTCTGGCAATACACAACAACATGGTACAGAAATAACCACTTTATTGTTACTAGCGGGATACATAGGTCTGAGATTACATTGAGATGCGAGGCCAAGCGGCACACACGGTGCTGCTGGACAGCATGTACATTATTTAATGAACATGGCTGGGGCCTCGATCACACGAAACTACGCGGCAGCGGACGAACGACGTAACGGAACTCCATAGCACAGGGACACTGACGTGGACACGGCCTAGACATGAGATGCGCTCCGATGCGAATCGACTTGCCTGAAAGCTGGCATAACACGCCAGGTCAGTACATTGAATGTACTTGCAAGCTCACAACAAACATAAGCACGATGACAAACATTATCATGAAAATTAATCAAGTTAAATTAATGCAAGAAATACTACAGATGCAATGCAGCCAAACAGTGCACCGAGTCACGCGGACTCGCTTACCAGACGGTTACCTCGTAACCAAATGGTGACCACACCGAGGTCACACCTGAAACCAAAATTCCATGAACACCTCGAGTGTTCAAGGTTCACCACAAAACAATGCATCACAACAATCGCTTAGTTTGCAAGATTAATTATAAAAGTTGATCCATGGTGTGACCTACTCCTGAGTCTTGCCCATAACCGAGGGCGCGACTATCGATAGATTAAATACACTCTGCAGAGGTAGCGCTCTTTACCCACACTACGGAATACCTGGCCTCGCACTCCCATTCGGGTGGACCAAAATATTCCAACGAAACCCTTCCCTTGTCATGCACTCTCCCCGGCCACTCCGACCATCTCCCTCTCAGGGCTAGGTCTTGGGTGGCCCCGTGTCTACCAAAGACACCAACGGCCACCGTTGTGGCAAAACGGTCCCAAACGGGGACAAGGTACCATAAAAACAAAAACGAGCACACAAGGTTATGTCTACCTACCGGGCCAGGGTATGCACGCCCATAACCTTCCCTCGCGGGAGGTACCGGTGAGAGCCACAACAAGGGACCGAATCAAGACCTTCCCATTAGGTAAATGTGGTCGCACTGAATTAGAAACCCGATTCAGTGGCACCATGATGTGATCAACATCATATTCAAGTTGAACTTAATCAAGTTTAACTTTAAAAAAACTTTTTATTACTAACATGGCATAATACCGGAAATCATGCAACTACTCGTCATGCAAAGCAAACAACTCATGTTCATGGATCAAACTTATCCACACAATTATCTTGCAACACTAAGGATCAAACTTTCTGGTTATACCTCATTTTTATCAGCAAGCAACATTTTTATTAGTTCTTTATTTAAATGAAAGTATCACTTAGTGACAATTACTACCATTAATTTCCATAGCAATATGCATAGTGCAAAATCTTACTCTACTTAACCAAACAAGTTCATTGCATGCAACCAGTAACTAAAACAAGCATTTCTAACAGAATAAAGTAACTAATAATTTACCAAAATTATTTAAAATTTTAAATGCAAATAAGAACTCATATTCAAGTAGAAAATCATAGATATTGAAATAACACCACCCAAATGCTGGTGTGGCTTGCCTTAGTGTACAGGAGGATCACACCCCTCTTGGTTTGCTTCAAGACAAGCTTCTCCTTATGAAAAATAATTTAAAACCACACAAATAAATGTCAAAACACATTCTGAAAATCACTAGAAATTCTAGACTGCAAGGAAAAATCCACCTTTTGGTGTGCTGCTAGAGCTTTCTGTAACAAAGACAATGCAAAAAGAATCAACTCATTTGGAGTTATGGTTTAGAAATGGTGGTTGGTCAAAGTTTAGTCAAATTTCTGAATAAAATTTGAATAAATAAAAAATCCTTGGGGGGGGGGGGGTGATGTCGAAGACGTAAAACGGGAGTGCGCCTCCACCGGTACCCCTTCGGGCGCGAGTGGTGAGGCTGACACTGGGCCCGACCAGTCAGGAGAGAGAGAGGGGGATCGAGATCAGAGGGGAGGCGGCGCTTCGCCGGAGCTCACGCCGGCGAGGAGGGGGTTTGGGGCTAGGCTAGAGGGATAGATTAGAAGCAGGCTCGCGGTGCACCTGCCCGTACCCGTGGCTTGTCGAGAGGTGGACGGAGCAGCTCGGGGTTGAGCTCGCAAGCTTCGGTGGCAGACGGGGTTCGCCAGAGAGGTTGAAGACGGCGGCTAGAGGCAGCTCCGAGGGCTTGGCGGCCTCCAAGCAGCACCAACAGACCACCAAGGCCCTGCCCAAGCAGTTGCCTGAGCTCGAGAGGCCCTGGAGAGCGGCAGCTAGCCTGCAGGGATCGTCGGAGTCCGTGGGTCGGGGCGACGGCCAGAGGCCTGCCCGACTGAATTGTGGTCGTTCTACGTGTTCGTGGTGGTTGTGTGAAGTGGTGCGTGGCAAGGCTTCGAATCGAGGTGGCTTTATATAGCCGGAGCAAGAGGGGGGGGACGTGTCGCCGCCGGAGCGTTCTAGACACGCGGCGAACGTTGACGAGAAGCTCCAACGCGAGGGGGCAAGGTTCTGCGTCGACTCAGGGGCTTGCGAACGCTTGCGGACGCGCACAGGAGGCGGTTGTGGAAGCAGACAAGCACACGCGCGCACTGTGGCGTTTGGGCCGCGACGCGCTCGTGCTTGTTGCGGCGGCTCCGGCGTCGGTGAGCGCCAGGGAGGGGTCAAGCTTGATGAGTCGAGGGTTGTGGCGCGGTGCGGCAGTCGGAGGCGAGCGCTGGAACGAACACGCGCGAAACAGAGAGCAAGGCGCCAGCCAGAGCGCGTCGAGACACTGCCAGGCGCCGTGTCCTCGCGCGGTCACCAAGCTGGCATGGTCAAATCGATGGCCAGGAGCGGCCAAACCTTGTCTACGCGCTCGACCGTGCAGTGTTACGTCTAGGAGAGGTGATGGATCATACCCAGGCCGACCAGACGTGAATCTACCAAGCTGGCAAGTTTCTGGTCAGAAACTTGGTCGCCAAGTTTGGCCACCTTCTAGAAGGCCATTAGGGCTAATCTCCTGGGGTTTAGGGTTTCTTAGCAAGGTGTTTAAGCTCAAGAAAACTCAAGACCAAAAGCTCAAGGAAAAATGCACTAGCTGTACAAAGTGCATTTCTGGTCCAGAAGTGAAAAGATTTTCTACAGCAAAAATATTACAAAAAGTGATGCACTATTTTTGCATAGGAAGGTGTGCCAGATTTAGGAATTATCTCAGATTTTTCTGAGAAAGAAAAATTGAGGTTGCTTTGGAGCAGAAGGTTCTAAAGTGAATTCCAGAGAGAAAAATGAATATTTTTCTATTAGGAAAAATATTCATTGGATTATTTTGGGAATTTGTGGGAGGAATAAGGTAGATAGGTCACTTGGGCGAAAGCCAAGGATATGCCCAAGTGACAAGTCCATTTGAAATGATTCAAAACCCAAATCAAATCAGGGCAAAAACCACGGTGAAAACCAATTCCGGAAAAAGAGAGAAGGTAAGTCCGGCAAAAGAGAGAAGGCAAAAAAATCCAGGCTGTCACAAGAATATAATAAGATAAATTAAACTAATGTAGTCCATTGAATGTGTCTTTCGAGTAATCAGTTGTCCTTTTTATGTGTTTTCATACCTAAATCTTTTTCTGACAAAGTATAAAACAGGCAATTCATATACTTTAAAATTGTAATATATGGCTTAAAAAGAGAGAGTGGATATTTTTAGCGCAGATGTATTGGAGAGATTAAAAAATTTCAGAAAAGAATTCTACATGTTCATATGGATGTATATTACACATGTGTAAGGTTTGGTAATGAAATACGTAAAATGTGAGCTCTACAAAAATGACAAAATGGTGAGTTGTAAAAAGTGAACAATAGATGAACTATTCATCTATCCAAAATCATGATTTTTTTCTTTTTTAGTAACTCGCATGGTAATATACATCCATATAAGCATGTTGATTTTTTTTATAATTTTTGACACTTCATTATATTATTTTGGAACTATTCAAAATATATGGCTCACTAGAGCTGGTACTCCAAAGTGACTTTTGGTTAGAAAGAGTTATTTTTTAACAATTATTGAACTATCGAGCATTCTTTCCATGCCAGTTTGCTCGGGAATTATGGTCTATCGTTTAGGTAGTGTCCAACTTGTATCCACCTTTGGGTGTTCTAAACTTGTTGGTAATCGGCCCATTGGTATTGGTACAGATATAGGGCCGGCCCGATCCTTACTATCGCTGTGACACATTTTTGGTTATTCTGCACAAGCATAAATGACATGATCTTTGAGAGGAGGAAATTTTCTTAAGCATGGATGGCGCAGTCGTCTTCGAATTAAATTTCCTCCATATTAATTCCTTTTTCCTCTGGTTTGGTACTATAATGCTTTTCCATTTTTTCCATTGTGAACTAGTTTTATTTTCTGATATACATCCTCATAGGGACATAATGGGGTTTGAATACTACTTCGGTTTTATCGATAAGTTTGATGCAATGATAAGAAACAGTTAATTGAAAAATAACATCTATTCTCTATATTAACATACCATCAGGACCTAGAGCCTTGTCATTTCATCTTGGACTTTAGTTTTACTGGTATTGCCACAAGGGGTTCTGCACTTCAGAGAAAAATACTTCCGTTGTGAAATACCATGAATCCTAAATATGTGGAGATGATGTTTTAGTTCGGTCTTAAATTGAATATTTATGCTAAAAAGGTATTTAAATGCCATTCCCGTAGTGCATTTAAGTAGAAGTATGAAAAGTTGATCCTCATGATTTCCTTACCAGGGATAAAAACAAGAGATCTTTATTGATCAATCTTGCATCTGATATGTTATAAAATCTGGTCAGGAGGCTGGTAACCGCGGAGCTCAATTACCCATACCTGACGTAACGCTCCAATCAGGGTTGAACACTCCGCTACCTGCCGTTGTAGTGGTCTGTAGCCAAAAAGTGTGACTCTTTTTTTTCTATAAAGGAGGTTGAAACTCCCGACTTCTGCATTAGTATGATGCACACAACCAATTTTAATAATTACTCCGATTGAACCATTACAAGATATAGAATAAATACCTAGGACTAAGCCGACTTATTCCACGGCAAGGTCTTCAAGAAGAGATAACTGTCCTCGTGTCATTGCCGCCATGTCCGGCCAAAGAAGGCCTGGACCAGGATTTTCATCCCGGTTGTTGAGGCCAGCTAATGAAGGTCTTCCCTACAATAAATGTTAAGGAGATAACGCCTTCAGCAAGGTAATGACGCAAGTTTGTCGTTATCATTCCCGACCAATAAATGTCTGGATAAGAGTTCTCACTCTAGACATGATACGATGCTCAATCAATATCTTGATGGCAGATCGGTCGATAGTCGCATCTGTCGGTTCGCCACACTAGGCCGATAAGGCACTACCCAATTGGTGAGATGTCTATACCCCTTTGACAATAGTGTTGGGACAATCCCCGAACTACCTCGCTCTCACACTCACTCGGACGTAGGTGGAAGAAGAGGGACACAGATATTTCCGGCGCACATACGCCCCGCCGCACGAACGGCGCCTCGGCTGCACGAACAGCCTAATTTTTCATTGAGCACGAACTCTGGCTCGGCACATACCGCAGCCACACCCACACGCAGAACTACTGGAGACTACATCTCTCCTAGCCACTCTCCACTCCGCACAACACCAATACATGGCTTATATAGCCGGACACACACTAGGCATTGGCCTCACGCACGCACGCACACCCATGGATCGCCCGGCCACTAAGCCAACTAACTATGCCATGCACCCACAACCTGCTAGCTACATGCATGGTCAGACTCATGACGTGCGCAACCTCCCTCAACAGTCGAGTCCATCCATCTAGCTTGCAACCAACTGCTCCGGCCGCGCGCACGACGCGGCTGTCTCCAACAGATTGCAACGGCCCTCGTGCATGTAGCTCCTTCACTCAACTACCGTGAGCACGGACTCACGCCGGGACACACACGCCCACGCCCTGCATAGACCGCACCTGGCGCACCCGACGCCGGTCGCCCTCGCTCGGGCATGGCTTATTGCCAACACTCACCCCCTAAGCCATGACCTTGCCATCGCCGGAGTTGTTGCAGCTCCCGTTGTTGTCGTCGTCACGAGTGTGACCCAGCCCACGGACCCGACCTGGCGCAACGACGACGGTCGCACCGCCACGGACCCGACCTGCCGCACTGACGCCGGTCGCACCGTGCTCCGTCATGACTCCGGCGACACACGCCGAACTCCTTCTCCGCCGGCGACACACGCCTGGCGTGCCTCTGCGCCCCGCACATCCCGTGTGCACCCGACGCGCCCGACGAGCCCGATCGCATCAGTGCGTCCCGCACGTCCCGCGCGCACCCGACGCGCCCGACGAGCCCGACCACACCACACGTCGTGGACTCACCGCACGCCTCTTCCGCGTCCGCCATGGCAGCAGCAGCGCCACGCACCTCCACGGGCCGACACACGGCCCGGAGCTTCACCGCGGAGCCGCCGGTGAACGCCGCCACCGCCGGTACGCCTCCGGCAAGGGGACGGCACCCAAGATGAACCAGCTCATGATACCAAATGTTGGGACAATCCCCGAACTACCTCGCTCTCACACTCACTCGGACGTAGGTGGAAGAAGAGGGACACAGATATTTCCGGCGCACATACGCCCCGCCGCACGAACGGCGCCTCGGCTGCACGAACAGCCTAATTTTTCATTGAGCACGAACTCTGGCTCGGCACATACCGCAGCCACACCCACACGCAGAACTACTGGAGACTACATCTCTCCTAGCCACTCTCCACTCCGCACAACACCAATACATGGCTTATATAGCCGGACACACACTAGGCATTGGCCTCACGCACGCACGCACACCCATGGATCGCCCGGCCACTAAGCCAACTAACTATGCCATGCACCCACAACCTGCTAGCTACATGCATGGTCAGACTCATGACGTGCGCAACCTCCCTCAACAGTCGAGTCCATCCATCTAGCTTGCAACCAACTGCTCCGGCCGCGCGCACGACGCGGCTGTCTCCAACAGATTGCAACGGCCCTCGTGCATGTAGCTCCTTCACTCAACTACCGTGAGCACGGACTCACGCCGGGACACACACGCCCACGCCCTGCATAGACCGCACCTGGCGCACCCGACGCCGGTCGCCCTCGCTCGGGCATGGCTTATTGCCAACAAATAGCCACAATCATCAGAGGGCCCCGATGTCTCAACATGGATCTAAGCATTGCCTCTCTACAATGATGCGAGTCATAACAGAATCCACCAAACCATCGGAGGCACCGCCCCGGTGGTGTGTATGTTACCCATCTGCCTCGGACACTGCCGCTGGGGCCAAAGCCTCCTCGTCCGATGGCCGTTGCCCTCACTAGAGGGGAATCCACTTTGCGCTTGATGACTAGCACCACCATGCAAGCAGATACGCCGATGTGCCTGTAGATGCGCCATCGTGCTCCTCGATCTCTTTGTCGAGGTCTTTGAAGGTCGTCGCCCTTACCCTAGTGAACTACTGCCGTCATCGTCGTCAAGTCTAGCCCTCACAACATCTCGTGCAGCGTATGTTCTCCTCCCGACGCTTCTAGGGTCCCTTCTGATCCAGAAAAAATCTGCAATGTTTCATCGTGTTTGGACTACGTTTGGTACTGTTTTTCTACGAAACAATAAAATAGACAAAAATAGGAACCGACACTGGGCAGTATGTTAATAGGCTAGTTCCCAGAAATAATATAAAATTGTATATAAGGCATACAAGATTCATATATAATAACATAAAACAGTCAAAAATTATAGATATGTTGGAGACATATCACCCACGCGGTCCGTCCCCTGCAGCAACGACCACGTGGCCAACCCATCCATGTCCAACGACGTCCACACGACGGACTCCGTCCATGTAGAGTCGGAGGTGGGACACAGAAGTTGGCAATTCTCGTGTCCTATGTCATATTCTTCCCGTCCCGCAGCTTCACTTCCTGGAGCTTACGACTATTCATCTTGCTAGACATGGGGAAGACATGACATGGAACACATACGCCTCCACGGCTGGCGAAGATTTTGACTGGGTTAAAAAATTCTGGTCCAATTTTGTTTAATTGAAATACGCCGAAAAAATAATAAATTTTACCAGGTATAAATGAAAAAAATTTAGTTTGCATGAAGCTTGTTCAATTTGTTCAAATACCATTTTAAATTTGTCCAGACATTTGGTTAATAGGGTTCGATGGGTGACTCTGATATCAATGTCTGTGGACGCGTCTGCGTATAAATATGTGTTTGTTTTTGGCGTCCGTGTTGCAGATGCCCTAACACACTTAATGGAATCCTAAAAGGTAAACCACACAATACTCATGGAAACAAATAGGAAAGCTTTGGTAGATTCGATATCAAATATTAGGATGCCTATCAAAGAAAAAAAATAAAAGCATTAATTGAAAGTAATGGATTGAGCTTGGTTGGCCAAGCTTCGTTTAGTTGTCAAATTGCATGCTTATGCATCCAACCATGCTTTTTTGAGAGACTTAAGCCATGCAATTAGCGTTAGTCCAACCTAGACCAATATGAGATCGAATAGCGTGTGGACCTGCAGCGCGAATAAATTGCTCTAGGGTGCATGCGATTTACAGATGAACAGTTTTGTAGGTGAACAATAGACTCATGAAAAAAACTGAAAAGTGTCAATAGCATTTGGAAAATATTGAACAAGTATTCTTAATTGTCATGAATACTTTCAAAAGAAATTATTCCCATCGTCTTCAATACATTCATAAGAAATGCTTCACGCTATGGGAAAAACAAGTTTATAAGCACTATACTTCTACATTTTACAGTTTATATAATTTTTTCCCGTCATACAAGGGCATACAAAACTCAAACAAATAAGTGTGCAATATTTATTACAGTCTACTAATATATGTGAAAGTGATTTTTACCAAGTAGTAGCACATGTTTCTTGTCCAGCTTTGAATGACATGTCGAGCTGTAGCTTTGGGCACTACCAATGCGTTGGATCTCATTGCGTGATGCTAGGTGGTGGAAAATATTGAGAAACCACCACAATGCATTGTTTCTTAAATGTTGTATCTAAGTGATTATGCATTTAATGGATTTTTGGTCATGTTTGCAGGGCTATTATATTTTTTTAATAATCTGGGCTAGTTATTAGGAGAGGGAAATGAAAGAATAAGATAAGAAGAGCAGCCACATCAGTCTAGGCATTAATTACATTGTACAGTAAGATGAGCAAATAGCATTATCTTTGCTAACATACAACCCTCTCCTCTCTCTTCATTGATTAATGTGCCATGTCAGCATTTTACCCATGAAATTGTGCTAATGCCAGTCATAGTGGAAAGTAATTTAGAGTATTGACATGCATATGTTACTAGTCTATGTTATTATGTTCATACTTCATAGTGGTAGTAACGTATATGTAGTATCATGCAAGCCATCATTTATTAAGATGTAGACTCATTTCATCTTGGGTTGTGTTATGTTACGGTAATAAATTAATGTTACTCTAAACACCTCTCTCCTTATTAACTACATGCCAGATAAGCAAATTTGCCTTCGGATGTGTTATATTACTTGCTAAGTTACTACTACTATGACCAAAGAATAGAATTGGGAGTGCCCCTCAAACCCAGGTAGAGGAACACAAGCACCAAACTGATGTTACCCCTTTTGTTTACGAGGAAGAATAAATACGTGGGACATATATGGGATGGTCCACGTTTCTAGAAGAGCTATATATATGCCAGTATGTATATACACTCACGCTATATCCTCTCGTGTGCTAGCTATCTAGCAATAGCAAACCACACTATATGTTAGCTAGTAGCAGCAAGCCACACTATCTTCTCGTCAGGTAGTAGCAACGTGTACTTCCTATGTCAATGTCGCATTGCTGCTAATTTAAGTTAGGCCTAGGAGACATTGGGAAATGCCATAGATCAGATAGAGTGGTTTGCAGAGGGCTCCGAATTCAGACGTACATACCGTGCTGTACACGAATCTGTAGTACAGCAGGTTCTTTCTTTCTTTACTTTCTTCCAGAAGAAAGTTCTTTCTTTCTGTTAATTTTGCTTGTTTGGCTCCACTGTTTTTGGGTTAACTCATCATATTTAACTTGGTTGTAAAAAATTTCAGATCTTGAGGAGCACAAGGGTACTGGTAAGCTCGTGCGTGCCATAAAAATTGAGAAGGCTAATGGCCTGGATCTTGAGGAGCACAAGGCTGCTAGTGACCTCCATGTGGAACCACCAAAGTGCAAGAAAAGGAAGCAAAGTAGGCAGAGTAGCGGCGAGCTTCATGCGGAACACCAAGAAACGAACAAAGTCCTCATGAAGCCGTCGACGTCCAAGAAAAAGAGGAAGGTAAAATTATCACACTACTTTATCATGAAGCCGTCGAAGTTCAAGAAATAGACATAAAGTCATTATGTCTATTTTACAGTTTAGCAATACTTATTAGACAACAACTATTTTTTTCTCTCTGGCAAGTGAAGGAATGTGCACTAATCCACCGACACCGTTGCTTGGACCTTTGGCCCTTGACATGGATAAGCAGGCACCACCATTGAAGAAGAAAAGGCTTAATAAGGTGAATTTCAATTGCGAATGATTATATCTGAACCAAATTGCCCTTCTCAAGCTTATTTTTCTACCCTTTTCTTGTTACTAGAGAAATGTTGCAACTACACCATCACTTGGAGCTTTTCTCGTTGACAAGGATAATAAGCTTCTTAACAACGTGGTAGTGTCATTCTTAGCCAGGGGGGCAAAAAAGGACAAGTCACTATCCATGTCACACCCTTCACTGCTGGCTCTGTCACCCAAAATAGCAAATCTTGGTTCACGCAGACCATGAAAATTAAAATAAAAAATTTGGAACGAGGCAGAACCAATCTATGTTGATGGAATGCCGGCACAAGGTCGTTGTACTTACTGCAACCAACTATTTTCTGCCTCAAAAAAGTCAGGGACAAGTGATATCGGTAAACATTTGTTGGTATGTGAGGAGAGATCTAAAATGGATGGTATGGTTGCCAAGATACGAAGGGATAGTGCAATTGATCCAGAGTGGAAGTTTGACCAAGGGCGTGCACGTAGAGCACTGGCAAAGTTGATTGTGCTACATGAACTACCTTTCACTTTTGTTGAATATCCTGGCTTTAGGTCCTTTGTTAAGACGTTGAATCCATGGTTCAACGTGGTATGCAGAGAAACAATTAAACAATATTGCATTGATGCATATGATAGACACAAAAAAGAAATTCAAGCATTTTTTAGCAATCTCAGTTCTCGAGTATCATTAACGCGTGACATGTGGACGTCCAATCAGAAGCTGGGTTATTTATGCATAACTGCCCACTTTATTGATGGCTCATGGACTCTACAAAACACAATAATCAGATTTTGCCTCCTGGAACTCCACACAATGCTCATAACATGTTTGACATGGTGCAAAAGAGCTGGAGAGAATGGAAAATTGAAGACAAAATCTTAAGGTTTACCCTGGACAATACACTAGTTAATACTTCGGTGGTTGGCTACTTGAGAAAAAAATTGGTAGATAGGTATCTTGTGCATCATAGTGGAAAATTATTGCATGTCAGATGTGCTGCACATGTACTGAATCTAGTGGTGCAAGATGGGCTCGACGCAATGGCGTCAGTTGTTGATAGAATCAGAGAATGAGTGCAGTATGTCAAGAGTTCGCATGGTAGAATGGAGGAATTTGATGCGATGACTGCGCGGGTGGGACTTGCTTGTAAAAACCATCCTTCGCTAGATGTGCCTACCCGATGTAATTCAACATACCTAATGCTTGAATCATCATTGCCATTCAGAGCAGCGTTCGAAGCCTTGAAAGAAACGGACAAGGATATAAATTTGCTCCTTCAGCTAGTGAATGGGAGATGGCCGAAGCTATTTGCCATCTTTTGGGTGCTTCTTACACAGCCACAAAGAAAATCTCGGGTAGGACATATCCCACCTCTCACCTATACTTCTATGAGGTCTGGAATGTGAAGCAGATAATGGAGAAAGAAGTCGTAAGTGAAAATCCTACCATTGTTGCCATAGTGAAAGAGATGGAGAAAAAATGGATCAAATATTTTGAGGAGTCATTGTTAACAAGTTGTCTGCCGGTGCTATTTGATCCAAGGTACAAATATGAATATGTTGTCTTCCGACTGACCGCAACTTTTGGTGGTGGCGCCCAGAAATATCTTACCCAGGTGAATAGTGCGATGAAGATCATATTTGCTGAATATGCATCTGAATTTGGAAACACTTCTGATGAAGGTGATGAGGTTGCAGAGGAGGATGGCGAGGGCACTCTTGATGACTGGGATAAGCATTTGAGATTGAAAATATCCCACAACTCAAATGAGCTACAACGATATCTTGAAGAAGACTTGTTTCCTCGTCGACAGAAGTTGGATATCTTGAAGTGGTGCGAAATCCACTCCCCAAAGTATCCGGTGCTTGCGGCAATAGCGCGGGACATATTGGAAGTGTCTGCGTCTACCGTGCCTGCGGAGGCTGCATTCAACAATGCTAGAAGGATCATCATCGAGCAAAGAAGTAATTTGACCCAGAGTACCGTTGAGACACTGATGTGCCTCGACGATTGGCTTCGAGCTGCTGGTAATATGTTTTAATTTATTTTTCTCATACTTCATTTAATACTTTCCATGTTGAATGTTTCATTTTGAATGCCTTTAACATTGCGGATCGCCAAAAGGCGGAGCCAACAGTTGGAGTCCGTGGTGACGATCAAGACCATGCTGGAACAACCTAGGTAATTCTTCTACTAGCACGCTGCACTTTAGTACAATCATTCTTTGTTGTCCCGTGGTAATTTTTTAACTCATTAGGACATGGATTATTACTGATCTTTCATTGTATTGACGTGAAGTATTAGTTGAGGTTGCAATACATTTGTGCTTTGGACTCGAAGCACAAAGAAACTGTTTATTCATGTCTCTTGTGCCTTAAAATGTCCTGATATCCATATATCAACCCATGGCCCAGAGAAAGCAATTGAGATCGCCCGGTGTTCAATTGTTCAGTACTCAGTATTTAAAAAAGGGAGTGGCAGAAACAGTGCCAGCAATAACAAAATTTTCTCTTATATCAGTTAATATTTTTGGTCTCATGTGTGCAAGTAATTACTAATAAGCATTCTTCGTTGCATTCGGAGAAGAAGAAAAAGGTGTCAACTTCATGCACTCATGGCAAAAGAAGAAAAAGTTGTCCAAGGACATGTTCTATGAAGCTACAAAGTTCAGTGTTGCAGTATCGCGGACTGAAAATCCTCTTAATTTGTGATGTTCATGTCTGAAAATTTTCTATCCTAAGTGTGTGGTTGCCCCTGTAGACAGCACTTTCATTTGTGTTTTGTTGGAGTTATTCTCCGTTCCTTTTCCTAAGTGTATGTTCATGTGAAGTTAAGTTATGCATTTCTTTCTTTTTTTGCGGGCTAGAAAGTTATGCATTTCAAGTGGGAAGGAAGAATATGTAGCCTGTTTGAAGTGAGAAGGGGAAGGAAAAACCTGTAGCCTTCTTACATTTCTGTTGTATTCTTTCCTCAAATGGGATCCCACTTGTGCCCCACTTCATCCACCAAATTCTAGTGGGTTGTCCCCTAGGGCGTGTTTGGTTGCCGTAGTCTACAGTAGCTTCATTGCATAGCCTTCTCAACTCAGCCTCTCTATGCAAATGCAGTCTCTAATGTACCATCTGCAAGTTGTTTGGTTGCCTGCATGCCCCCTTGCCTGCATGGGCAGAACCACACTGCCAGGTGTTTGGTTGTCTGCATGTTAGTGGACAAACCCAAGGCATGGTGTTTGGCTGTATGCAACGCCTGGTGTGTGGTAACCTCTTTGGCTAGTTGGTGAGGTTACCAGTACACTTCGGCACAACCATGTAACACACATCATAACGATAGTTCAAATAGTTCAACGCATAAACCATAAAGCAGACTCGACAGTACTTAGGAAGGAGGTGCCCCGGACCTACTCCTTGGCGGCGAAGGCTTCGTCATGCTTCCTGCACTTGTTGACCACCTCAATGCCATCATCGTCGAAGATTGATGACCTTGAGGGTGTCCGGAGTCAGGAGCTTGAACGTCATCATGTAGCCGATCTTGATCTGGTGAACGGCGGCGTAGGTGGCCCAACCTTGATCCAGGGTCACCCTGCCGTTCATCAGCTTCACCGTCACCTTCCAGGAGCAGCTGGTGTTGTTCTTGAGCTTGAACTCTGTTGGCACCGCGACGAAGTGCTTGGTGATGTCCAGGGGCATGGGGATGCACTCAAGCTTCGGTGCAAGGATGACCTTGCAGAAGTGAGTTGGGCCACCCTTCTCATGGTAGTGGTTGTAGTTGCGGTGCTTGCTCCTCGGGGGCTCCTCCATGCGCTCGTCGTCGCCAACCTCACGCATCTTCGGTTCTTCCTTGGCGGTGGGCGGCAGCACCACCTCGGGCATTGGATGAACCGGCTGCTTGCCCTTGTTGTCAACGGCCGGGAGCACCTCCGTGCCCATCTCATTGCTCTCCTCGATCTTCAAACAATTCATGGAGCCAGGCACAACATAGATTTCATGGCTTATTGAAGAGCATGTAGTTAAAACGGCAGGACTGTCACTCTTCCTCCTCTCCATCACACCTATATATACTCACCCTGCCCACCACTACTTACCCACCCCCTCTCTTCTCTCACTATCAACCTTCCTCGTCTACATCGCCATGAGCTTCAGCTCCAGCTCCATCGCCAACCCCTTCCCTCGGGGTATTGGTTGGAGGGCCTTCTTCCTCGGGTGGTCGGCTGGTGACCGCACCAAGTTCGAGAACACCATGGAGGTTTGCTCGAACTTCGGCTCCATGCCTGACATGCAGAAGGAATCTGATGCAGTGCTCATGAGGGCCACTGCACAAGAGTTAAAGACGTTGATTCCTGACCCATAGGAGGGCACGATGCCAGTCGACATTATTCACTGGGCCATGAATTAGGCCGTCTCCGATGACGCTAAACAAAGGAAGAGGTAGTCCAAGTACAAGAACTACTGGGCTCCTAATGACCGCCAGTGTCGTAGTGTACTGGGAGACGGCAATCGTGCCGCCAAAGGTCATCGGTGGGGAGCGTAAGGAGGAGGAAGAACCGGTGCAGATGCCAGTGAGGGCACCGGAGCCAGGCCGTCGTACCTGGCAGATCGACCTCGACTCCTCCGAGATCGAAGACGACCCGCCGCCCCGCACGGCGATGGACAAGAAGATGAAGGCCAGCCACTCCATCCGCATCTACCTCTATTCCGCATCTACCTCTATTCCGATCTTGCATGAACTAGTATGAACTCGTATAAACTAGTATGAACTACTATGAACTGCCATGCTTATCTGCCTCTATTCCCCATACCCCTCTCTGCGATGGATCGAATCTACCGCCGGATCGAATGCGAAAAAGTAGTGCATGACGAACAGAGAAGTACTTACCACCATTGCCGCGGACCAGGTGATGATCTGCTCGCCTGTGATGGAGTCTGGTGATCTTCTTGCTCTCCTCTGATCCGCCGCAGCCGGTGAGAGTTGGGAGAGTGGGGGAGAGTTGGGGAGAGTGGGGAGAGGGAGCGGTGAGGCTAATAACTGCCGGCGCTTCGGGAAGCAACGTGGCTTCTCGAGCATGGTTGTGCGCGTGCAGCCGCCGACGCCCACGTGCACCGCTCAGGCCTGGCCCTGGAGAAACTGCCGATTCGAGCGTTCCCAGGGAGCCAGGCCCAGGAGTGTTTTAAGGTTTGTGCCATGCAGGCCGAACAGTAAAAGTAGGTAACCAATCGGCCCGTTTGCGTCCCGGGCGAGTCAGGCCGGGCCTCATGCAGACAACCAAACACACCCCTAATGCCCACGAAGCAGCGGTGGGGCTGTGGTGGGACGCCCACCTACTGTCCCACCTGCAGCTCTACGTGTAAGGCTTTCTCGCCAAGGAGCATCGAATGGTTAAGTACGCCACCAAATGCTTCTTCCTCTACAGGCTCGTGATGTAGGCCATTCCGACAATCTATCTTCCCACAGCTAGCCAGGCAATAGGCAGCCTCTAGGCCACACACTCACACGGATACAGTGCTCCACCACTACCGTGTCTGCTGTTTTACATCAACCGTGTGCATGGATCCTAGTGTGATGTACGAATGCACCTACGTGCGACTGCTTTTTCACTTTAATGAGTGTGCCTGGAGCCTAAATGTTCACGTACTATTCGATCACTTCGTCATCCAAGGAACAGAGAAACATTTGGCAGGATCAATCTCTTTATATTGTCAACTAGAACGGAAATCCCTTTTGGTGACCGAGCTCCAGTGAGGCCTCCAAATTCAAAATTCAAATTTCATCAAAATCCATATTTTTACGTTTCAAAAAATTCTGAAAAAAACACAGCTATACATGAAGGCATAACACACATGTGTGTAAATTTTCAGGGCAAAATACGTTGAAATGAGGGCTGTGCAAAAAAGACAAATCTAGAGCTGTTTAACACATGATACTATTCATTCTCTCAGGCCATGAATTTGTCTTTTTGTACAGGTCGCAATTCAAGGTATTTCATCATGAATTTTTACACACATTTGGGTTACATCCTTACATATACGCATATTTTTTTCCAGAATTTTTTGAAACATAAAAATTTGAATTTGAATTTTTCAAAAATAAAGGGCTCCATGGAGCTCGGCCTCCAAAACGCCATTCTCCAACTAGAATAACTATAGAAGATTCAAATTTTGGCAATGAGGCATGGACTATGACTAGTAAATTCTGGAAAAAAAATACTTCGAAGAGTCGAAAACCATTTGGAAACAATTAAGCATAAACATGTAAGCATCTTCAATACTTTCTAAGCCATGCCGCACGTCTTGAAAAAAAACAGTACTAGCAAAATAAAATGTTTTACACACTATACTTTTTTGACCTCTTTATGTGTTGGATACGATTTTGAATATTCCAAAAGAATTTGCAATGACGCACAAACTTCTTTATTTTTAAATAATGACAGACAAAACTCATACAGTTACATGTGTGATGCTTTCTTCAGATTTAATATTTTGAAAGGTTATTTTCAGCCGAGAGTATGTACTTTCTGGTGTACCTTTGATTCTTTGAGTGGCTCCTCAAGCAGGCTTATCTTGGAGGCCAATCAGAGAGAAACACACAAAACTTGATGTTACCTGTTTTCTTTCGGAGGAAGAATAAATGCAAGACACATATATGGGCTGGTCTATTTATATTTTTAGAAGAGCTACGTACATTTATATATGCCAGTAGCAATAGACATATAGACACACACTCGCTCTATCTTCTCGTGAGGTAGTTAGCTAGTAAAAGCAAAGCACATTCTATGTTGACAAGTAGTACTAGCAAGAACGTGGAGACTTCTTTTGATAATGTCGTGTTTCTGTTAATTAAAGCTAGGACTGGGAGACATCGGGAGATGCCATAGTGCTGCTTTAATCCGCGCATCACGCTGGGTTAAAAACGCATGGATGTTTCCCTCCGTAGTTAGCGCAATTTATGCTGATCCCTTTTGCTGTTTTCGGGTCACACGGTCTATCAGTGCAGCAGGTTGCCTAAACACGTTCTACAAACAGAGATCCACATAAACCAATTGTGTATGTAGCGGACACAGATATACGTCTTCTGTCCTTTCTCCATGTCAATGGGTTTAGTACTCTACTCCGTGCACCAGAGCCACTCAGCCCAGGTAGATGCAATGTTGATAGTTGGTCAAATGTTGTACCATGTGAGAGTCTAGCACTCTGCATAATTCTAAAATGTTCACTCCACCATTTGATCAAAGGGTTGTATGCAATAGCGTTCGTAGTTTCTGATAAATCCATGCGGAATATTTCCAGTTCAAATGAGATTGGCGAGCGACTGTATATCAAAATCGGATCGATTTAGTTGACATGGATTCCTTACTAAACACTTCCAAGGCCTGTTTGTTTTTCACCTTCTGTTTGTTCCAAATTGGCGATCCTATAACCAGGATTTGACAAGAATGTAAAAAATTGTCCTGATCAGATGTGCACTGGTAGCCATAGTCATCTTTTGTCCTTCATTTCATTCAACTGATTTCTTGCGTACTACTGTTTTTGTCATGATAATACCTGTAACAATCAGACCAATCCGTTGATATAACCAGGATTGACTATATGGATGCAGATCCCAGTGTGATTTTTCTATTTTTCTCAGAACATAATCCGTTGATATCTCTACAACAACAATCAACAGCCACTGTACACAGCTTATGCTAAGCCGTTGTTTGCTGAATCTTTCTCCTTTAGATTGTAGGTTGTTTCAAGCATACAATTTGGTACTCATGTAGGACGAAAAAATCATGACATAAAAAAATCAAACATAATCAGTTCATATCTCGACAGCAACAACCAGAAACTATTGTACCGAGCTTATGCTAAGCCACTGTTTGCTAAATCTTTCTCCCATAGAGTGTGATCCCATCTATGTTATGTTGAAGCAATGCATTTTTCAAATAAAATTGAATTTCCATACCAATTTGACCTTCTCCATAGACGCCGTCATAGTCCGCCATGACCGAGGTCGACACGATTTTCACCGACATTCGCCTCACTATGAACCGCCAGCTGCCCGAATCCGTGCTGAGCCCTTTATGCCGTTGTCGAGGTAGCCGAGAGCATGAGTGGTGTAGTCGTGGTCGAGGTAGCCGTGCGAAGAATGCCGTGGTCTATGTCGTGTCGGGGTTGCCGGTGTCGAGGAAATCGCCGTGGAGCCGCGGATGGAAGGAGGCGCCGAGTTAGTCATGGGCGCAATGGTGTCGAAGTAGCGGTGCGCCGGGAAGAAGACGTTGTTGACGAGGCGTCGTGCCGGGTTTGCCAACCCCGTGGACGCGTCATAGACAAAGGCATGCGTCGGTGTTACCAGTACCGAGCATGCGTAGACGGACGAAGACAAAGTTAACGAAGCGCCGCACCAGGCTTCCCAGGCCCGGGAACACGTCGTGGACGAAGGCACGCATCGGTGTTGCCAGCACCGGGCATGCGTAGACTAGGGACCTGCACGAGCGTACGCCATGTCAAGGAGTCGGAGGGGCCAGCAGAGAAGGACTCGAGGACTGTTGCGGCGCCAATCGGCGCGGGGCTGATGTCGCCAACAATGGTCGGAGCAGACGAAGTGGTCTGGGAAGAGGACGACGATGCAGGTAAGCTAGCGGTAGCGGCGGCGGCGGCCTGACAGTGGCGGCGGTGAGGCTGGGTTAGTAGTGCGGCGGCTATGCTCGAAGGAGGCGTAGAAGAACCCGACGGCGTGACGAAGACCGGCACGGATGATAGCGTTCCCGCGCCAAGGGATGCGGCGCGGCGCATACCACGGGAAGTCGACGGGCGGGGACGGCAGGGTGGACCGCGGGCTGCGGTGCTACAGCCTGAAGGAGCAACGCAGTGGCACCAGGCGGGTTGGCGCGACGGCGGGAAGACCTCGAGGTGGAGGCGGGAACCGCGTGCCGCGGCGCTACGGTCCAAGGGTGCAGCGCAGCGGTGGAGCGCGGGTCGGTGCAACCACATGGACGGCCTCGGGGCGGCGGCGTGGATCGCGTGTCATGGCACTACGGCCGAAAGGGGCAATGTAGCGGCGATGCGCGAGTCGAGACAGCCGTGGGGAGAACCACGGGCCGGTGGTGCTGCGGCCCGATGGGGCGACGCAGTGGCAGCCCAGTGCTCGATCAGTGTAGGGACGCGTTGTACTCGGGACGATCCTCACGGGACATGGGGTGGCGCACGCAACCGACGGGCCAGGTCGGTGCACGGCGTAGATGAGGCGGATCGCGGCGGCAGCCGGGTGATCAATCCAATCGCGCGTGAGGTCGGAGACGCCGCTCGGTGGAGACGGTGTGGCGGCGGAGTCCGAGATGAAGCCGGCGACGATGGTCGGCGTGGGACAACATGCGGTCGTGCGTTGCCGGCCCGGGCAGCCGGGGAGTGACACGGCCGACCCGAGGAAGCCGGCGAGTGAGCCTGGCCGGCAAGCCCGACGCAGCCGGCTGCCGGCGACGGGGTAGCGTGGCAGGCGGAAGGGCGGCCGTACAGGCACGGTGAAGGCTGGATGGTGATGCAGGAGTCTCAGTCGGAGTATGGCGGCGACGGCCGGTGCATAGCAAAGGGCGGGCAGACGCGCGGACGACGGCGACAACGGGCGAAGCAAACCGATCTTAGATCGGAAAAACAAAAACAAATGCTGATCAAGACGGCCGACAAGATGAAAAAGAAAAGGGATCAAGAGATCGGGATAAAGACTCTAAAGGGCAGCCGATTAACACGACCGACGAACGAGCCCTAGGTAAGGGCGGCGCAGCCCCCGGTGGCAGTCATGGACCACCCCAGGGGCGGCGCGCGGGGCGGAAGCTATGGGCGGCGGCTAGGGTTTGGATCGGTTAGGCTCATATACCATGTTAGAACAGAGAGAGAGGGATTGGTGGAATAGTTGATGGATGTATTATTGAGCTTCGGGGGCGAGTATATATTGAATACAAGACTTGGAGGGTAAGAAGCCTCTCCTGAAGATAAGGTAGGAGACGGATTACAAATCCTAGACTACCAAATACATGTAACCCAAATATATCTCTAACACTTGGAGCGAAGCGGAGTGTTGTTTCTCACACTGGGTGTCATCTAGTTATTGTTCTACTTGGGCCACGAATATTCCAGTTTTCAAAAATAGCTTTTATAAAAGTATGCCTATATTCCGTCTTAAACACTGAAAAAATGGTATTGCTGATATTACGGTTTATGAAATTGTTTTATTTATTAATGCCAAACATAGCCTGAAATTATCAGTTCTTATGCTATCCCGTGCTTATATAGAACAAACATGGAGATGAAGCTTTACTCATACGATACACGATAAGACACACAATCATATACTAGGATTTATGCCGTCGTCCTCGTCATGTTATCAATATTAATTAAAAAGACACATGTGATCCAAACACGCCACGCCATAGTAATATAATCATGGTGTAGTTCAACTGTCCCAACATGCCACATACGGGTTCACGCTGCACCTAATATATAGATACACGCACACGCTAGCTATCGGCAACCACGAGCGTCGCAGCGGCCGCTGCAGGTAAGCAACACGAGAGCTTGCAATATGGCCGTCGTCCCCCTCTTCCTCGTCCTCGTCTTAGCCGTCGCTACCATGGCCATATCCGAGCAGGAGACGACCACGCACATCAAGGTGTACTGGCACGACGTGTACAGCGGGCCGAGCCCGACGGCGGTCGAGGTTGCGCGTGCCCCGTCGACCAACTCGTCTAAGACCCTGTTCGGCGGGGTGTATGTCATCGACGATGCGCTTACAGATGGGCCCGACCTCAACTCGTCGAGGCTGGTTGGGCGCGCGCAGGGCATGTACGTCAGCTCCGGCAAGGACGAGCTGGCGGTGCTCATGAACATGAACTTCGTCTTCACCGCCGGCGGCAGGTACAACGGCAGCAGCATCGCCATCATGGGCCGGAACTCGGCGGCCTCCGCTGCCATCCGCGAGATGCCTGTCATCGGCGGCACCGGCATCTTCCGCTTGGCCCGTGGGTACGCGCTGGCCACAACGTACGCCTTCAATATTAGCACCGGCGACGCCACAGTCGAGTACAACGTCTTCATCCGCCACTAGTAGATGGGACGATCAATCGGCTGCTGTTAACGTTATGCTTATTTAAATGATGAATAGGAACCTTTTGAGATGCGGTGATTAATAATATAATAGTTATATTTACTCAAATGCTCAAGGAATATGTATTTATGTCATTATTCTTGTGCTTTAACATTCATCTAAACACGGAAATAAGGATTTTTTTCTGTGAAAGGACGGAGAGGATATTTGATACAAAAAAAATTCACATAACACAGACACAGACGCTCATACAGACGCTCATACATACGCATATATATACTCACCTCTATGAATGCACGCACGCTCACCCTACCACCATGAGCAACTCCGAGAGACTGAGCTGACAATCATCTTGGCATTGACGAAGTCGCCACGGACATCTTTGTAGTCAATAAGAACGTCTCCTTCCATTGAGAGCACATTGCCGGAAGGCTTGTAATAAATATAGAAAATGCGACCACCAATGACAAGTTTATGATTTAATCCCTGGTGGGTTGGTTCCAGCACAAGGAACCTAACCATCCGATCCACGCTCAGTTCGCATGATATTTGATAGTTTTTAGTTTTCAAGGATAAGGATATTTGGTAGTTGTAACTTTTAGTGGTAACTCAAGATTGATTGTTCTACGTTCAAAGACACGATTTTCTATCTCACAATAATGTAAGTTTGTATTACCACTCTATGGCACGTCGTAGAATCATCGCAGATTATAATTAATTGAGGTCGTAACATCTTTGATTATATGCACAATAAGGATATAACAAGAATCATAGTAGCCAGAAAGGAAATTACAGCGATCTTTTACAAGTTTGCATGTTTTGCATTGTCCTTCGTGCCAACTATTTTTCGCAGTGGATTTTAGAAAAATCTGCCATACTTACATATATAAATATTTTTTTGCCACATATATGTATGAATTATTGGCGACCCATTGACGCATACTCCTTCCATTCCTAAATATAAGCTTTTTAGATATTCCTGTATATAGACATACTTTAGAGTGTAGATTTACTCATTTTGCTATGTATGTAGTCTATACTGGAAGCTCTAAAAAGACTTATATTTAGGAACAGAGAGAGTATATGTTTCTTGTGGCCATGGTGCCGTTGCTCTGGCTTTCATTAGTTGGTCCCGACATTAACTGTAATTGGCGTTATCGGCACAAGTGTGTTTTTACCTTCTCGAAAACAATGTGGTGGAAGAACATCAAGTTAGTTGTATATGTTTAGCTCATATGTTGCAGTGATCCTTTAATAATTTTGTTGTAAATACAACCTTGTCATCCATAATGTAAACTTACGGTCTTGCATCAATTCCATTGAAAAAACATGGTTGTGTGTAACTGCCGGTGCAACGCCGGGAGGCATAGATTTTGTTTTTTGTTCTCAACTAGCTTACGTGGATTTTATATAATAAACAAAATAGTAAATAGATGGATTGATTAATTGCAGGTCTAGGATAGATCGTTTCTTTCTTTGGTAGTAGGAGTTAGTTGGCCAACTATTAATACTTGGGTTTGGTGCTGAATTTTCTTTGTAAGACCGTTTGGTGTTGATACGGTCTAACGACTGGCAACACGCGCTCCATGCTAAATTTATATAGTACTAGTAGCTACTAGCGAGTGTTAGGATTAGTTCCAACTACCACAACTTATCCACTAAACAAAGAAAACCATACCATGCAGCTTCACCGACTTTCGTTGGTTGCTACTTTAAAAACGGTTGTTAAAGCAGGCCATACATTTCTTACAATTAATGTAATAAAATTTGCTAATTCAACATGAATTAAAAATTTAAGTTAGATTTGCATGGATCTTAATTATAGGAATTCTTGTCTGTTTTTTTTTCGAAAAAGAGGATTACCTCCGGCCTGCATCAAAGTGCCAAGAACATCTCTAGCAACCAAACAAATACAACAATCAAAACCAAAAGCCACAACCGGCAAATGTAAGACAAGATGTCTAAACACCTATTTTGTTATTGGGCCGCCATTCTAACTTGTTATACATTGCCCGTACTATCCTCTCCCATATGTATTTTTTCCCATAATAACTTGGCTAGACGGAACTTAAGAAATAAGTGTTGAATCCATTCCTCTTGGTCACAAAAAAAAAATCATTTCCTCCTTTTCTATCTAAGTTTACCCGAATTGTCCTTTGTTAGAATAATGCCATTATGCACAAACCCAATGAAAATCTTAATCTTTGAAGTGAATAGGCCGGGGGATTGGTCCCGTATTAATAAGGTCCATGTACATTGATTTAACTGAAAACACACCAGAACTGCAAAGAGCCAACCGAAATGAGCATGGCTCATTAGATAAGGTGACAACCTTTGAACTAAAGCAGCCATCAATCCCATATTCCCCCAACCAGTGAACGCCTAAACTGGATATTTAGGGGAACCAATCCCAATATTTTACTCACCGATGCGTCTTTATATTGTACAATATTATAAAGCATTGGATACTGTAAGGCAAGAGGTGTCTCTCCTAACCCAAGTATCTTCAAAAAAACCTAGTTGTCGGCCAATCTCCAATATTAAATTTATCCCTATTAAACAGCGCGACCTTAGTTCTCATCAAACCCTTCCAAAGGGAGAATCATTCAGCTGTGCTGTTACTTGCGATAAGGTGTTGCAATGTAGATTGTTATTTCGCATTAACTATATCCATATTCCCTCATCCTCAGAGGATATCACCAGATTCGTATGGCAGCTGGCGATGAATTCAAAACTGCTTTCCAAACTCTGGAAGGGCACTATGAGTACAAGGTCATGTCCTTCGCCTCGCGGACTGATATAACCATTTACTAAGCATACATTTATTCTTAACCTCCCCCCCCCCCCCCCCCCGTTCCATTGGCATGCACAGAATATCCCACTTAGCTAGCCTATATTATGCTTTGTTCTCATCGCTTTGCCAAAAGAAACGCGATGTATAGAAGTCCAGTCTTTTCGGTAGGATATTTCAAAGAAATAAAGCATAATCATTGGCATACTCATAAGCATGGAATATATAAGTATGAGCCTACCCAATAACACATAAGCTTGCCCTTTCAGCAACTAAAGTTTCTTTAAAAAGCAATCCTCATTACATTTTCATTTTTTGTTCGCTAATTTTGATTAGTTAAATTAGAATCCCTAGATAAATACACCGGGGAAGATCCAATTTCACATCCAAAATACTGTTTGTAGTTATCTTTTTCCACTCTCGCGTGTCTAAAACAGAAGAGTCAGTTTTTCGGATGTTTATTGTAAGATCGGACATTGTTCAAAAAGACACAATACTACAAATTTCTTGCCTTGGCCACGTCATGCTCCCACTAGTAGAAAAAGGGTCATCTTTCCCGGTTGGTAAGGGCCTTTTGTCCCGGTTATTGAACCGGGACTAAAGGATCGTTACTAATGCCCTAGCCCTTTAGTCCCGGTTCTTACACGAACCGGGACAGATGGGCCTCCACGTGGCCGCTGCGGCCAGCCCAGGCAGGAGGGCCTTTGGTCCCGGTTGGTGACACCAACCGGGACCAAAAGGCATCCACGCGTCAGCATTTCAGTGGCTGGGGTTTTTGTTTTTTTTTAAAGGGGGAGGGTTTAGGGGGTAATTTAGGGTGTGTAAGCTAGCTAACAGAGAGAACTGTCCTCTCTTATTTCCGTGCTTGATTTACCAACGCTACTGCTATGCCTAATCATGGCTTAGATTAAAGTGAAGGAAACATGTGGTGCATGTCGAAAGTAATATTAATCCTAACTTGATTGAGTTTGGATTAGTACTACTTTCGACATGCACCACATGCTTGTTGCCTTCACTTGATTCCAATCCATGTTCATTTCACCCACTGATATATAATAACTCTTCATGCCCGCATCATGCATCATCATAATAACAAGTCCTACTAATCATCATCATACAACTTCTACTCGTTATTAATAACAAGTCATACGATCATCATCCTCATAGTCATCGAACCAACTCTAAATTGTTCTTAGGACATGATCATCAGTATTAGGTAGGACCTAAATACCCTCTTTAAGGTAAAATAGCATAAAACGATATAGACCCCGACTCTCCATTATGGAGAATGGAGATCATCCTGTCTCCAATTTTTGCGCTTCGCTTCCTTTTGCTTCCAAGAACCTCCTTGCGAATGTCCATACATTTTTTTCCATTCTTTGATTTTCATGTCTCCACTTCTTTTAGAAATCCGGTATGGACAGTTGAGATTCGTAGGATGACCTGGTTGTATGTTCAAAACATCAAGGCTACCATTCTGATACATCAAATGAGGCACACAATCCTCTGGGATTATCTGTTGAAAAACATAGTAATAACTTCATAGTTAGCAATGATGTACTAGTTTTAGAAGTATGCAAAAGATACACGGATGTCGTAATAGTAAGAAATCTTACCAGGGTATCTCCATAGTAGTTACCGTAGTTCAACACGTGCACTAGTGGCACGTATTGACCATAATGTGGAGGAGTTTTACAATAGATATTGTAATTTTCAAGATCAGTACAAAATCCGACCACATGAGTTTTCTCCTTATAAGTTAACTTAGAGCCATCGGTGTAGTAGGTTCTGTCTACCATGCTCCGCACATTGTTTGAACAATCAAAATAAGCTGTCAACTATTTTCAAATGAACAATATAAATTAGCTAATAACTATGTTTGAGAAACTCACATAGCGGTAGAATTGGAGGCGTATCAACAAGGACCCAAATGTCCATATTGTCTTGCTCGATGTCAGGATCACCAAGATCCATGGTGATAAGCATACCCTCATCAAAACCATACATCTTGCAAAATGCTTCCCAATTTTTGCAAGCAAAATGGGTTACGCTCTCAGAATTATACAGATTTACTTCAAAATCTATATCATGATGGGTCCTTAGGTGAATTTTCTTTGTTTCCATACTTTCATGGTCTTCAAAACCCATCCTCTCCAAGACGTAGCGTCTTGCATGGCATGGGATAAGCTAGTCGAATTGTAAAATATGAAAAGTACACATTGAAATAGTTGAAGTCGTGCTTAATTATGAAAAAATAACACTTCTCGTCATTGCGTACCGTTTCAATATCGAAGGTCTCCTCTAGCTTAATACTGAAGCGCCGATCTTCGTCCAGGTGAGGCCTATCGCACAGACCTCGGTCGTCCTGGCACCAGTCGCACTCCCCCGGGAGACTTTCGTCATCCGAGTACGACATTTCCTATGTTCATAATTCAAATATTAAATGTCTACAATTAAATATATGTACTAAAAAACCTAAGTTAGATCATTATTATTCATCACGGGTTGACTATCGGTTTGTCGAGTCTTTTCTTGAAAACACTCAGCTCACGTGGTGTATACATTCGACCGTTGATGATGGTCGCTCCTCCTTTCATCCCCGAGTGCATTACACCAAAATGTCTAGCACACGGGAATGAAGGAGAAGCGACCCCACGACAACAGTCGGGATTCTTCGTCCTCTCATATATATATATATATATATATATATATATATATATATATATATATATATATATATATATATATATATATATATATATATATATGGTGGAACTCTCCCTCACTGATTCCTCTCAGACATTTGCGACCGTCGGTGATGGTAGCTCCTTCCTTTCGTACCCGAGTGCATTACACCAAATTGTCTAGCACACGGGAACGAAAGAGAAGCTATCCCCACGACAACAGTCGGGATTCTTCGTCCTCTCATATATGGTGGAGACTCAATAGACCTAAAGTCAAACCGAAATATCGTTTAATTATCTTTCTAAAACCGGTTCGTGGCTGGTCTCACCTCGAGGTCGGAGGGGGTCGGTGACGGGGACGATGGCGGGGATGATGGAGGGGGCTCCTAGATTTCTGCGAAAACAAAAACCCTATAAGCTATCAACTGATCATATGCATACGCCTTGCATAGTGCTCTCCAATTTTAGCATTCAAAGTAGGAGTAGTTTTCCAATTTGAGCATTCAATAAGCAAAATCAAATCACAAAATAGAGTAGTATTCAAATTAGGATGCATTTAATTATAAGCAAAACTACATCATCTCCATGCGTCCGTACATCGTTGAATATTATCACTAATACACCTCGAATACTATCATACATATCGCCAGTACAGCTAGAACCGTAGCGCCCGACCGGTATCGGCGCGGGCGGTGGACACCCAAAGGGAAGGAACGATCACAGGATCATAGCTCCAGTGAGATCCCTGAAGAACCTGCCAGGTATTGTCGAGCCTGCCCTCCAACGCAACCATGTAGCGACGGACGTGCTGGTCCTCCTCGCTGACACGGTGACGTACCACCTCCGCGGTGTTCGGAAGCCTCGGCACCGTCACTGGCCCACGCGGTCGCCACCAAACAAGGATCGGGTCAACGACGGGCTGGCTCCTCACCAACCTACGCCCCCCGGAAGGTAGCACCTCCCAAAACCAGCCCGGCGGAGCCCAGTTCTGGACATGGCCCCTCTGATCAAGCCGGCCTCCTCCGCCGAGTCGACGACGAGGATGCGGGATTGGCATCGTCGACGTCGATGCGGGAATAATTGCCTTAACTAAAAAATAAACTAGTTCTATTAATTTTCTTGCTGAAAATAAACTACTTCTATATATAGTAAAATAAAGTAGTTTTATTAAATCAATTGGTTCAACTAGCTACTAAGCACTTACTATAAATAAAATAAAGTAGTACTTACTAAAAACAAACTACTTCAACATATAGTAAAATAAAATAGTTTTATTAAATAAACTAGTTCGACTACTAAGCACTTACTATAAACAAAATAAAGTAGTACTTACTAAAAATAAACTACTTCTATATATAGTAAAATAAAGTAGTTTTATTAAATCAACTAATTCAACTACTAAGTGCAAACCTAAAATCAAGTAGTACTTACTAATTTTACTTTTTCCTCTACACTAACCTAAAATGCACTAACCTAAAATCGATATCTACTAACAACCTAAATAAAAAATTAATACATATATGAAAAAAAACATATATAAACAAAAAAATGGTATGAACATTATATTCATACATACATAGCCACATCCATTCATCATATAGCTACCACATACATATATACATTATATATATATATATATATGAAAAAATGCAATGAACAAAAAAATAATACACATTATATGAAAAAAACCACTGAACAGAGCCGTGGCGGCGGCGGCTCACATCGGGGGCGGCCGGCGAGGGCGACGGCGGGCGCGCCGACAGCGACGGCGGGGGCGGCGAGGGCGTCGGCGACGGCCACGGTGGGGGGCGCGGGCCGGGGCAGGGGCGTGGCCGGCGACGACGGCGACGGTGGGGGCGGGTCGTGGCGCAGGGGCGCGGCCGGGCGTGCTCGGGGGCGGCAGAGGGCGACGGCGTCGGCGTGGGCTCCGGGGCGGCGGACGGCTTCGGCGTGGGCTCGGGGGCACGGGCGACGGCGACGGCAGCGGGGCAGCCTTGCGGCGTCGAGGAGGTCGTCGTCGTCGGGGGCAACTGGCGATGAAATTCTGAATTTTCGCCAAGTGTTTCTTATATAGGAAAGGCTTTGGTCCCGGTTCGTCGCACCAACCGGGACCAACGCCACCTTTAGTCTCGGTTGGTGCCACCAACTGGGACCAACGGCCTCTTTTCAGCAGCCCGAAGGGCGGGAAGCGGCGGCCTTTGGTCCTGGTTGGTGGCACCAACCGGGACTAAAGGGGTGGCATTGGTACCGGTTGGCGCCACGAACCGGTACCAATGCACCCCTTTAGTCTCGGTTGGTGCCACCAACCGGGACCAAAGGCCATGTGCTGCTGCGCCCGCGTCGAAAGTTTAGTCCCACCTCGCTAGTTGAGAGGGGCGCGCAGTGGTTTATAAGCCCCACTGTCGCACCCCTCTCGAGCTCCTCTCCATTGCAGACTTACGGGCCTAATTGTCACTGCTATGCCTGATGGGCTTACTGGGCCTTCTGCGGGCCTGAATCCTGGCCCATCGATGGGTTTCTAGTCGTATTCAGGCCGTGGTGGCCCAGTAGGTGGCATATTTTTTATTTTTTGCATGTTTTTTTGTTTTCTTTTTTGCTTTATTTATTTTGTTTTGTTTCTACTTACAACAAAAAACTTATTTATTTTATTTTATTTTGTTTCTAATTACTTATTTATGTTACTTTATGATAATTCTTTTTGCAATTAAAGTTTCTATCAAAAACAATTCTTTATGAAAATTCTTTTTGCTTTTAATGATTTTGAACAGAAAAAATTTCAATAATTTTAGTTGCATCAATTTTATATGATTTTAGTTTCAATAATACTAGAGGTTTCTTATAATGTTTTGAACAGAAAATACTTTGTTAATTTTAGTTTCATAAATTTTATTAAAGTTTATTTTATTTTGTTTCTACTTATATATTTTAATAAAGTTTATATTATTTTGTTTCTAATTACTTATTTATTTTATTTGTTATGTTTCATGCGTTATTTTTCATGCATTTACTAATTATTTTGAGCTATAAGACCCTAAAATTGAAAAGCATTTCAAATGAACTCTGAAAAGGTTAAAAGTTGGCATGGTATCATCATTTCATCCACATAGTATGTCCAAGAAACTTGAGAGGGTTACGGCAAATACTGGATGCACTTCGTGTACAAAACGGACAATCTCTTTCAAAGTATCAGGATTTCATACAGAAACTCGTCTGTTACAAAGTGATTTCATTTTCTAAAACTTATTTGAACTCCTGACCTTTTGTGTGTTCAAAATGCACCATTCAAAGCCACATCATCAGTTTTAATCCTTTCTGACTTCATTTGTTATTTTTCATGGATTTACTAATTATTTTGACCTATAAGACCCTAAAATTAAAAAATATTTCAAATGAACTCTGAAAAGGTTGAAAGTTAGCATGGTATCATCATTTCATCCACATAGCATGTGCAAGAAATTGAGAGGGTTACGGCAAATACTGGATGCACTTCGTGTATAAGACGGACAATCTCTTTCAAAGTATCAGGATTTCATACAGAAACTCGTCTGTTACAAAGGGATTTCATTTTTTAAAACTTATTTGAACTCCTGACTTTTTGTGTGTTCAAAATGCACCATTCAATGCCACATCATCATTTTTCAATCCTTTCTGAATTCATTCGTTATTTTTCATGCATTTACTAATTATTTTGACCTATAAGACACTAAAATTGAAAAGCATTTCAAATGAACTCTGAAAAGGTTGAAAGTTGGCATGGTACCATCATTTCATCCACATAGCATGAGCAAGAAAGTTGAGAGGGTTACGGCAAAAAGGGGATGCACTTCGTGTACAAAACGGACAATCTCTTTCAAAGTATCAGGATTTCATACGGAAACTCATCTGTTACAAAGGGATTTCATTTTCTTGAACTTATTTGAACTCCAGACTTTTTTGTGTTCAAAATGAACCATTCAAAGCAGAGACTGATTTTGAATGGTGCATATTCAACGCACAAAAAGTCTGTAAAGATCGCCAACCCCAACATAAAAAAATGAGCATAGATGCGCCTATAGAGAGAATTCAACCTAAATTCATAATAAATTTCGATGAATTTCAGAGAAATTCACTCTGAATTTAGGTCAAATTCCCTGTATAAGGGCATCTATTTTCATTTTGATTGGAGCTCAACAAGGCAGAGAAGGACGGGCTTATAAACCGGTGTGAGCGCCCTTCAGTTGGCGAGGTCGGACTAAACTCTGGCCGCAACAAGGACCAACCCTTTAGTCCCGGTTTGTGGCACAAACCGGGACTAATGGTCATGGGCCAGGGGCGAGGCGCATTGGTCCCGGTTCGTGCGTCGAACCGGGACCAAAAGGTCCAGACGAACCGGGACTAGTGGCCCACGTGGCTCGGCCGGCCCCCTGGGCTCACGAACCGGGACAGTTGTCTCCTTTGATCCCGGTTCGTGAGCGAACCGGGATTAATGGTATTACGAGGGCCGAACCAATGCCTTGTTTTCTACTAGTGTCCATGAAAATTATAATATCATCAGCATATTGGAGAAGAAAAGTACTCTCATCCACGAGATATGGGATCAACCCCCCTACCTAACCGTCTTCCATGGCTGTAGGAATGAGGATTGCAAGGATTCTGCAACAATATTGAATAGGATATGGGACAAAGTACCTCCATGACGCTATCCCTTTTCGTCTGGAAATAATGACCAGCATCATCATGTACCTTGACCTCAATACTACCTCTTTATACAAAAGCCTCAACATGCCTCCTCCAAGAAGAGCCGAAGGCCTTCTCGAAATGAATTTTGATGATGTCTCCGTCAAGTTTCTTTGGACGAATTTCACAGAACACCACAACGCCGCGCGCGCGCACACACACACACACAAAATTGAACGGTTTGAAGGACGGACAGTTCTTTTTACGTGGAAAGGACGGACAGTTAACACAAAATTCATGTGTTGATATTTGACTGCTTCTCAAAATGATTTAGAAGCATATATAGGAAGACTAGAGATATATGCGAACCAGCTACTTGCATGAAATAAATTATCCTTAGTACTACGGCAAGTGAAGAAATATTGGCAAAACATATATGTGTGCATTTACTTCACCATGTTCTTGGTTCTAGCAGTTGGCCGGTTTAAGTTAGTGAATGCATGGCGAGAGGTCAGATCTGGTTATATAACTACGCTTGTGAGATTTTGTGGCAGACATACTGCTTCAATCAAGGCATCAAATTCATCCCACTTGAGAGGAGAAGTGAAAAAGAAACACAACTATCAGGGTTATATATGTTACCAGGTCATAAGTTCATGTCACATCATCAAGGTACATAGTAGATTGCAGAATTAGGAGGCGTTGGAAAAGCATCCACTACGAACTGATTAAACAGGCCTGCTTAGGTCTGCCGAAGTACCATGAACCTAGAAGAGCTTTGGTCATGTTTCAATTTGCTAGTTGCCGGTGTGATTTTTTGTGCGGGTGTGTTGGTCTTGGCTGTGTGTTTCCTAGTTATGCAAAGGCCGGATGTATGCTTACTGTGTTTGTATCACTTGGTGCTTCATTTTAAGCTAATAATAACCACCCTTTGTCGGAAAAATGAACCTAGATGAGCTGGCACGGTGCAAGACGTCCACACCTTCTTGGCTCGTATGGTAGGCGTGAGCCAGGTTGTAGCTAGTACCACTGAACCCAACGCTAGTCCTGTTGGAAACGAAGTAGAAAGATGAAACATATTTGGAAACAAAGTTCTCTTTAGAACAGGAGAAAGACCCCGGGCCTCTGCATCTGCACGATGCATGCAGCCACTTTATTAATTGTTCACACAAAACCTTACAAATTAATACAACAGTAATACTAAAGCCACCGTCTAGGCAACATCTGTCGCTACTCCTATCCAATTGATGAAAGGATGCTGATAGTCTGGGCCTAATACCAAACAGACCTCACAGCCAAACCTAACATCTAAGACCTAAGGTCCCATCTAGGACGCCTGCCGGGTATGGGTCACCCACCGGTCCGGCGTACTCCTCGACCAGGACGCCTGCCGGGTATGAGGCCGCCGCAGCCACCTGCCACCAATCTATCTTCAGAGTTGTACTGTTGCATCTACCTTACCCGGTCTAGCTACCGTCGACGCCACCACGACGCCAGACCGCGTCACCCTCCTGCGCGAGTCCATCTCCACGCATCGGACGCCGAGTCACCAAACTGCCATACCGCCGAGACCCGCCGCCATTAATGAATGAGATGACGCACCGCTCCACCAAAGAATCCGTCCTTTGGTTCCTCGATCACGTGTGCACCTCCAAGAAAGACGCCCCCAAGGGGGGAACGACACCAAAGCGCCGCCGTCATCCGATCTAGGGTTTCCCCCGGAGGTACCAGAGAGTGGCCTTGAACTTCTCCACGTCGGTGCCTTCAAGAAGGGAACGATGCAGATAGCGCCGCCACTACCGGCCTTGGCAGTAGCCGAAAGCAAGTTCTCACCCAGATCTGTTCGAAGGAATCCAACTCCCATGCACGGTCGCTGCCACCACCAGGCTGAGCACACGCCGCCGCCGGCACCTCCACGATCGAAGTCACCGGCGGAGCCTGGCCACCAGATGCATCACCACCGCCATCCAGCAGGGCCACCGGGCACTCCCATCTCCAAAGCCTCCATCCCCGATCCAATCTGGGAGTACCCAGATCCGCCGCCAGGAGGCAGCGCCGATGCCAGGGACGCCGCACCACCGGAAGGGATGCCACACCGTCGAGCTAGCAGGGCTTTAGGGGAAGGCGCTGGGGACGGAAGTGACCTGCTGCCCTACGACGCTGTTGAGGAGAAGGAGCCCCGCATCCCACGGCGCCCTCCCGGGTCGACCGCGGGGGGGGGGGGGGGGGGGGGGGACGACACAGGAGTCACGTGGGAGTCACGGGTGAGGGTGTCCATACGGATTTGGAAACAAAGTAGAAAGATGAAACATATTTGTACGTCAAACTTGATCCTGCAGTTCCGGGACTCGTGTTGATCCAGACTTTAGTATTTGGGTGGCTGCTGTTGATCTTGTGGACTGGAGTAGCAAGGCTGAAGGCAAAGATGAGCAAGCTGCATTTTTTTTTCTTGTAGCGGTTAGATTAGATGCAGACTTTGGTATTTGGTTGTTGCTGTTGATCTTGTGTTTTTTTGACAAAGGGTGAATTTTATTGGCTCAAATGGAGCATCAAGAGGATACAATACAATGAGCGCACATCCGGCCTCTGCATAACTAGGATGCACACAGCCAACCCAACACACACACGCATAAACACACCAACAACTAGTAAAGTCCTAAGACAAAAAGCTATGCGTAGGCGTGGAAAAAGAAGAAAGAGAAAAAATACCCCAAAACGATCAGATCAAGGATCGACAAACTACAACTAAGACCATATCCGCACCAACCATTGACACCACATTGATCACGATGATCTTCAACAATAACGCCTTCAGGAAGGAACCGACACTCAAGCGCCGGTGTTGTCGGATCAAACCACAGAGGCCGAAATCAAAGTTTTCACCCTGAAGAAACAGTCCGAACATAACCAAGCAATGCCTCCAACAAGGTAACGACATAAAAAACATCATCATTGCCAGGGATGACCACTTGGGTCTGACCTAGGCTTTCGCCCCGGAGCTCGAGACCGGGTGCTCGCAGCACCACCATCAAAGTCACGCATGTATTGTCACCACCGCTTTTCCGCAATCCCAGCAGTTACAGTTTCACCGCCGCCACTCCACAAACATCCCTCTGCGTCAAGTCATCGTCGATAATTTGTAACTCATCCTTGAAAGTCATTCACCGGATCAAGAGATAAAAACTCCCGAAGTTTTTTCGATGCCGTTTGCTACTGTGGATCTGTACGAAGTCGCTACAAACAATCTGCAGTCACAACCATCTGGCCAATCAGATCTAGATCACCATCACCAACCGAGGATTGCAGCGTCGGAGGTCCGCACCACACACATAGAAGGCTAGCTCATTGCCGCAGCCCCATATGTCCAGAGACCGCCATAGACAGAGCAGTGCCAGCAAAGATACACTGCGAGGCGCTGAAGGGAATCTCCCCGCGCCACGACAGGGCTGGATCTTGGAAGGATGGAGGAGTGCGCCACAGCATAAGGGCCACACAACGAGGAGGGCCAGGACGGCCGCAACCAGCACCACGACGCCCGCCGCCGACAGCAAGGTCGCCGGAGCAGCGGACCGAATCGTACATTCACGGGGAGGGCTAAAGCCACTTCAACTGGAGGCGTGACCCAGACCCAGGCTAATGCAAGCCGCTAGGTGCTGGGACAACCGGATCCGGCTCGCCGCTCGCCAGATCCGCAGGAAGCGGCCGGCGACGGCGGATGGCGACAGAGCTTGGGCGAGGGAAGGAGTGGAAGAGGAGGAAACCGAGCAGGGGCGCCTCTCCGCCGCCGTCCTCGAGGGCCAAGAAGGCTTCGCTGCCGGTCCCCTCTAGCGACGGCAAGGAGAACAGAGCAGAAGGGAGGGCCGCCGGTCGCGAGATGAGGGTGCCGCCCCAGTCGCCCCTACGGAGCGACGCGGGGGCCGAGATTGATCATGTGTTTGAGCCTGATTCTTTTCTTTCCTGTTTCTGGGCGATTTGGTTTTGACACATCGTGTTCAAACTTATGTTTCATGAATCATTGATGCTCACACCGCTGTTCTGAAATAGTACAATGCAATATTTATCTACCTATGTTTGACTGAAATACAATCCAATTCATGGTGAGATGAATGAACCCATTCCTTCCATCTCTCAAACCAAACATCAAAATATAACCATTCCATTGCTTCGAATTGCCACTACCAAACACAAAGACTGAACCGACGCATTCTAATGGAATGAAACCGTGACATTCCATTCCACTTCGTTTCCGAACCAAACACCGCCGAAGTGTGTAGCTACACCTTTTGATTGATGAACATTTTCAAATCTCAAATTATGCTGGCCGTTCTCTGAAAGTTTACTGGAATTGTGTCGAACGGGTCAAGATGTTGTCATTGAATGATATCTCCAAGCAGCTCAGTGAACATGTCACTCTGTGCACAGTGCACTCACTTATGCCTTCTCCGAAACTAGTCTTTGTCGTGTTAGACAAAAGAATTTGTCTATTTAGCTCGGAACAAAAACTTACAAAAAGAAAACTATAGTATGAGATACATGTATTGATTATCGTATGACCTTAGCACTGTGGCAGCATACATCGGTTGACTTGATAGGGCCCTGTACTACGAAATCATTCTTTTCTCTTTGGGAGAGAAGACGTCCAGTCTCTCTCTTTTGTCATATAATAGCAGGAAAAAACTTTTGATCTATTTACCCTTAAAAAAACTTTTGTTCATCAATCATGTTAGTACAAAAAAAGTAGACGTAAAATAAATTACATCCAGGTCCGCAGACCAACTAGTGAGAACTACAACCACTGGAGTGAGCCGAAGGCGTGGCGCGGTCATCGTCCCTCCCTCACCGGAACCGGGAAAAGCTTGTTGTACTAGACAGTTGGGAAAATCGTCCTACTAAGACCACACTGGATCAGTGCACCAGAATAACAACCATCATTAATGAGATCCGCTGTAGACATGTAAACACACCAATGTAGATGAATGAAAACCGGCTCAACACGCATGCGTCGAAGACAAACACAAACCAAGTTCGGTGAGATCCGCTCGAGAGATACCTCCATAGATAATTTCATTTTAGCTATCTGTGCAGCACAAACTCAACGAGTACTAATAATTTACTACAAAAGTCGAGCAGTTCAATTAACCCACCACGCAAGCCATGCAATGCCATGTCTCCATGCTCGTCGTTCCATGAATTGTCTCCACACTATCATAGTGACGTAACCCCGTCCGTCTAGCTCCTCTCTTCTTGCCCTCATATGGAGACAGTGACTTTAGAGCTGAGCCACCATTCTCTCCTACGATTTCACACCCTCCTCTGCTGGTCGCTGCCCGCTGCTTCCTTCGTCCTTCATCTCCCCTCCGTCGCCCCCCGCGCGGGCGGCCGAGGGGCCCCAATCTTAGCAGGGGGTCACTCCCTCTCCCATCCCTCCCCTCCACCGCCGCTGGAGAAAGCCGCCGGGCTAAGCTCGGGTGGCTGACGGCGGTGGCGGAGGAGCCTCTCCTCCTCGCGCGCGATGGTGGCGTGGGGCACCCGGGCGAGCGGAAGTGCGCCCCGGATCTGAGTCTCCGCGGTGGTGGCTCGCTCCCGGCGGCGAGAGGCGGCTGATGGCCGTGGCGTTGCGGCACCTCAGATTGGCGGTGGCATGGAGTGCTTTGGAAGACTGGTCGGCTGCGGGCGTGGTTGGCCCTCCGGTCAGATCTGATCTGGCCAGAGTGGCTTGCTCACACCGCGGCGGAGGAGATCGATGGTGGTCCGTGCGCACGATGCGAGATGGAGGTTCGCCGAGCGGATCCGGGTGAAAACCTCGTTCTCGGCTTGTTGCCAAGACCAGCGATGGCGGCACTCTTTTATGTTGTTACCTTCTTGAAGGTATCGCCACTACTAGGGAAAACCTTATAGGTAGACGCTTACTAGTAGCGCTGGTTTATACCCCTCGCTACTACTACTTACTAGTAGCGCGTGTTTTTACCCCTCGCTACTACTAAGTTGATAGTAGTAGCACAGGTTTATTCCCCTCGCTAATACTAAGTACGAGGTAGGTGAAGTCCCCATCACAACTAGGGATAACCCTAGTAGTATCGCTTGTTTTATAGCTAGTAGTAACGCTTGTACAAGCGCTACCAGTAAGGCGCTACAGCTAACTGGTAGCAGTAGCGCTGGAAAGCCAGCTGCTATACCTAGTTAGTAGTAGCACTTGGTAGGGAAAAGCGTAAGTAGCAGTAGCATTTCTTTTGAAAAGCGCTACTGCTAAATTTTCCTGTATTTTGGAAAATGCAACTTATTGTCATTGTATTTGTATAGGTATTATATACAGTACTTTCATCATATCATTTTATGACCTTGATTAGTTATTATATATAACATTGAGTGAAATGAACGTGGATTAGATTCAAGTTCTTTTTTTGAATATTTACTGTGAGGCAAAGCCCCACAGCCCTTCATTAAAGAACAACAACTGTACAAACAGAGGAAAAAAAGAGTATGTACATGAACTAGGTTACAAACTACATCTACCTACCTGAAGTTAAACTACGGAATTAATCCAAGCAGCCAGCTTGACCCTGGTGTCAACCTTTAGCCTATGAGCTAAGAGGGAAAGATCATGTACAAAGTTACATTTCCAAGCACCAAAAGTGACATTCTCCCCTCTAAAAGGCATGCCATTCCAGAGGATCCAAATATTCCAAGCTGCAGTGAGCATTACTTCGAAGAAGAAAGGATGCTTGAACCTGGATCTTGCATGCTGAATATCAGGCCCCCTGGACCAGTCAATGCAAAGATAACTCCAGACTCTGCGGCTGAAATTGCAGTTGAAAAACAAATGCAACCTATCCTCATAGACATATTCATTGCAAATAACACAAAGATTATCATCCAAAGGAGATCTCCAATGCCTGCGTATCAACTAGTCCTTGGTGTTGAGTCTATCAAAGAAGAGCAACCAGCCAAAGACTTTGATCTTCGTGGTGCACCTGCTTTTCCACAACCATCTACAGGGTAGAATTGTGGGCAAATGTGAGTGCATAAGCGTGTAAAAACTCTTGGCAGTGTAACATCCTGATTTGCCAGGCCATATCCAAACATCTGTTATGTTGGGGTCTCTGTTTAAATCCAAAATCCAACCTTCCAGTACTTGCAACTCCAGGACAGCCTCATGGGACAATGGCAGGAAGAACATTGAGAAGATATCCTGAGATATGAGGAATTCATGCACAGAGACCTTATCATTGTTAACAAAAGAGTAAAGCATTGGTAGTCTCCAACACAAAGGTCTGGAAGAACCACCAATGAACCAAGCATCAGTCCAAAAAAGAGCAGAGTCTCCCATATTGTTGTGCACTGAGGCAATGGCAGTATATGCATCAGAAAGCTTGAGCATATCTCTCCACCAAAAAGAACCAACTGGAGTTGTAGCATGTGGGATTCCATCATCATAATAAATATTCCAGATCAAGGTCACCCAGGGGATGTCTGCCTTATTAATTTTGTTATGTAAATGCTTGAGAAGGAGGCCCTTGTGTTGAATGTGCAAATTAATCACACCAAGGTCTCCTTTGTCCTTTGGCCTACAAACCAAGTCCCAAGTAGGCTCGCCAAACTGCAGAGGACTTAAATTGGCATAGAGGTCAAGACAGAAGTTAACAGCTGCAAACGAGAGCCTTGATTTAGCATGCAAGAACTAGCAGTCAATCTCCTTTCCAATGTGTCAACTAAGGGCATTAAATCCACAATTCTTGGCCTGGTAGTTCCAAGTGGCAAGCCCAGATAGATGGAAGGAAGTTGCCCAATTTTACAGCCCAACAGAGCAGCTAACCTGGTTGCCTCCCCCTCATCAATGTTTAAGGGAATCATGGAGGACTTTGCAAAATTAACCTTTAACCCAGTGGATTGCTGAAAGGTCAGCAACATATTCTTAAGGGCTGCCAATTCCTCCTCCCTGGCTGACCTCAACATATTGTATTATAGGAAAATCCTAGTCATGGGATGGGATTGGGAGGGTTAAAGTTCCATGTAAAAACATTTGATTAACCACATATTGCAAAAGGTCAGCAGCTATGACAAAAAGAAGGGGTGAGAGAGGATGACCCTGCCTGACCCCACATTTGCACTTAAACTGTTTACCAGGTATGCCATTCAGCAGCACTGAAGAGGACCCTGATGAAAGAATTTCTTTAACCTAGCCAATCCGTTTGTCATAAAAACCCTTGTGTTTGAGCATCTGCAGAATAACCTCATGTTCCACAGTATCAAAAGCCTTGGCAAAATCCAGTTTCAGAATGATAATAAGTCTCTTTGACTGTTTGCATTGATGTATATATTCAAATGCCCAATCTAAATAGTCCTAAATTGATCTGCTCTTAAGAAAGCCATACTGATTCTTATGAATACAATTCAAAATCACTCCTTGCAACCTGTTGGCCAACAGCTTGGTGAGAAATTTCAAGCAAGTCTTAGTTAAGGATATTGGTCGAAAATCATCTGGTCCCTCAGGAGAGATCATCTTGGGTATGAGAGTGATTAGAGAGCCATTGATATTTTCCAAAGATAATTTCCCTTCATAAAAGTCTTGAATCATATGCAGAAAATCCTTCTCAATAATGGGCCAACAACGCTTAACAAACATTCCATTGAAACCATCAGAGCTTGGTGCCTGATCAGGTGGCAACTCTTGCAGAACCTTCTTAATCTCAACATCAGAGAAGGGCTGTGACAACTCTTCCAGACCGGATTAGATTCAAGTGGAGGCAACATGTGGTGCATGTCGAAAGTACTACTAATCCGAACTTGATCTAGTTTGGATTAGTAGTACTTTCGATGTGCACCACATGTTGCCTCCACTTGAATCTAATCCATGTTCATCTCACCCACTCATATATATAATAACTCATCATGCTCATATAACAACTTAGCATCATGCATCATCATAATAATAAGTAATTCATCACTGGTATCATAATAACAAGTCCTACTCATCATCATCATACAACTTCTACTCGTTATCATAATAACAAGTCATACTCATCATCATCATAGTCATCTAACCAACCCTACTTAATTGTTCTTAGCACATGATCATGAGTATTAGCTAGGACCTAACTACCCTCTCTAAGATAAAATAGAATAAAACAAGATAGGCCCTGACTCTCCATTATGGAGAATGGAGATTATCCTGTCTCCAATTGTTGCGCTTCGCACAATGTTGCTTCCAAGTAGCTCCCTACGATTGTCCATACATTTTCTCCAATCTTTGATTGTCATGTCTTGATCGGTTTTAGAAATCCGGTATGAACAACAGTGTAGCCTAGGATGACCTGGCCATAAGCTCATAACATCAAGGCGACCTTTCGGAAACATTAGATGAGGCACACAATCCTTCAGAATATTCTATTGAAAAAGATATTAATGACATCGTAGTTAGCAATGTAGTTTAGCTTTAGAAGAATTTATGCAAAAGATGCACGGATGTGGTAATAGTAAAAAATCTTACCATGCCATCTCCATAAATGTTACTGTAGTTCAACACGTTCACTAGTGGCACGTATTGACCATAATGTGCAGGAGTTTGATAATTGATATTGTAATTCTCAACATCAATAATAAATGAGATAACCCTACTAGGGAAAACGTTATACACATAAGTTTAGCAGTAGCGCTGGATGAAATGGGGCGCTACTACTACTTATCAGTAGCGCGTGGGCACAGAAGGCGCTACTGCTATTTACATAGCAGTAGCACGGCTGGTGCAAAAAGCGCTACTACTAAAATTGCCCCACCGTTGCCGCCAGGCTAAGTATAGTAGTAGCACGTGCCCTTGAAACGCGCTACTGCTAGGTAGTTTAGCAGTAGCGCTTTCCACGAACACGCACTACTGCTATGTAGGTTATCTTCTACACACCGTCGCCCATCACTCTCCCCCACTCCTAGTCTCACTCGATCTCCCACGCGGCCCGTCGTCCGCCGCCGCTGACGTTCGGCCCTCCCCCGCCGCCGCATTGCCACCGCCGTCCTCGCTTCTCCTTCCTCGGTATGCGCCCTCCTCCCTTCCACCACCGCGTCCTCCTCCCTTTTCCACCGGCCAAGCCCTCCGCCGGCAGCCCTCCTCCCACGGCCCTCCTCCCCCTCCTCTCTCCTCCCTCCTCCCACCCCTCCTCCCTCCTCCTCTCTCCTCCTCCCTCGTCCCTCCTCCCACCGCCCGTCGTCCGCCGCAGCCACGAGTTGCCGCTTCGGTGCAAGAAAGATGGCGCTGGGTACTCCATGGGTGGCGAGTTGCCGCCCTTGATGTGCTCGAGGACAACGTGGAGAGTGTGCCTGGGGACACCCCACCATTGACGGTGGCCGTCAGAGTTGTGGCACCCTCGGGGTGCCCGAGCACCGTTCATGGACATGAGCTAGTCGGCACGGTGGCGCTCGACGAACACCGTCCACAGAGCGTTGCTGTCGGGGGCGTACCTCGGCTGCTGCCGCACTTCGTTCGGCAGCGCCGCCAGATCCGCGCGATCTCGCCGAGGCATTTAGCGCCGGTGGGCGGCAGGGGCACGGGGACTGCTCCGGCGCTGTGCTTCCACGAGCCCAGCATGCGCATGTCGGGCTTCGCCGGGTATAGTCCGCCTCATAGAGGAGGCGCTCCTCCCACTCGTGCAGATGGCGGTGGCCGAAGCCGTTGGCCGTCACACTGTCGCCGGGGAACCCCTCGGCCAACTAGGAAGGACGAGAGAGGGCGAGCAAGGGTGCCAAGGAGAAGAAGGTGGTCGGCGGCAAAAGAGACGGCTGTGGAAAGCGGGTGTGCGGCCAGCTACGGCGATGGGCTGTTTTATAGCGGCGAGGGGGCGGTAGCAGTGCGGACGCGTGACGGGAAGGGGCGGGATGCGCGGCGGCTCGCATTCACTGCGCTGCCCGTGATAAATGGAAGGCTGCCCGGCGCCAGCGTTGGCATTGATTCGCACGAGAGCCGAGGAGATGAGATGAGGACGACGATGTGGCCGCTGACTCGGTGGGCTCATGGGGTGGGAATCCGGCGCTTTCTTCCTTTCGGCCGGCGCCCCCGTTTGGCCCCAGTGCGCTGGGTTCGGCCTCAGTCCGCCGGCGCCAATTTCAGCCATAACCGGCGAAATTTGGGCTCCTGGGGCGCGACTGGGCTGTTTTTTTAGCGCCGGCGATAAAAAAGCGGCCTGGGGGCCTGTTGGGGGGGGGGGTGGGGGGTGATTGGAGATGCTCTTAGGAGGAAATAGAAGGAAGACTTTACAACTAGTGGTGGTCAATACTGATGATGTTTGGCACTGACGCTGAATCGCTGAATCGACCCATGATTTGCTTATCAAGTTTCAGTTGGTAATATGGTTCCCTATAGTAAACATATGGGGTGTATGATTTGGTTTTCTTAATTATTTCAATTGGAAAGTAACAATATCGATTAACTATACTCGCTCTTGATTAGATTGAAAATCCTTACCCCACAAAAAAAAGAAAAAGATTGAAAATCCTTGTTCAAGGTTCGCTAGTCAACCAAGTCGTGAATGGTGTGATTCTTGTGGACATTTTGTGCAGATATGTGATGTTGTTCTCCACCTCCATACTCACTCCGGACAAGAATCGTAGAGAGCGAATCACTTTCCTTACCCTTCTTCTAAATGCACCACTTGGATTTAGACTATTTATGATATTTATGTGCCCACAGCCACACACTACCATTTACTACTATGATCTATATTGTACCATGGTGTAGGTGCACTGATTTAGTTGCTTTACTCATAGGATATCTCTGCAGCATAGAGCAATGCAATAGAGGCCTATATATACTTCAAAGACAACAACCATGTTCAATTGTATGAGCTTTTGATGTTGGTAAAGGTTTGTAGTTTAAGGAATCATGAGTGCGCCAGTAAGAGGAAGAGAGAGCCTGTAAGAGCAATGGGGTTAGGATCATGGAGGAAAGTCTAGAGCTCAATTTCTCCCCTAATATCATGAGTAAGCCAGGAAGAGGAACAAAAGAGGGTCTAAGAGCGGTGGTCATGGGAACATGGAGGAAAGAAAAAAAAAGTCATCCCTCTAGAAATAGAGGTTGTGATTTGTTTCGCATTTTCCAAATGCCTCCCATGCCTATTATTCTCAGATGCTCCTTCCTCTTCCTTTCGACTTGCAGATATTTTTTTTTGAGAACGCACAATATTTATTTTTGAGAAAAAAAAAAGATATTCAATCATATGCTTAGATAAATATGAATTTGAAGATGTGCCCAGAAGAGAAAAAACATAGGGTCTACAAGCAGACAAGCATTGACCATGGTACAGAGGAAAACGTAAAAAGTTCCATCTAGAATTAGAGGTTGAGGTTTTATTTTTTTAATCTTATTTTCTTGCACAATTTCCATTATGATAAACAATAGACAACTTCATGGTTTAATTGGTCTCTTTGGCTTGCATGATTTATTGGTTCATCGAATAGTTTGAAGGTTCAATTGGTCTTCCACTTTTTACAATATGGAAAGTAAGTACCAGGTTTTTAATATCCAGTGGCATGTCTCCTGCATATACTATTCTTAGATCAATATCTCAAGTTAGTAGCTATTAACTACGGGCCACAATGGCTCATGAATGGTGACACCCTATCTTGTGCTATGAACCGTACTTGTGCTAAAAAGGTACATGTTTGTTTCTATTACTGAAAGAGCACAATCCAGCACAATCCAGCAACCCCAACAGTGCATCATTGAGAACCTGACCTACAGTTATGCTTCTATTACTGAAAGGTAAGATAATATAAGTTGGCGAACTGAACACTATGGGGCTGGTTCCTCCCAAAGCCACGCATACTCCCTCACTCTAGTATGTACATCATGTTCTACTTGCCTGCTGCAACAACTCAGGAAAACATAAATACAAACTTCAATTTCCAGCCCAGAAAAGCGAAGTTCCTGATCTAAAGCTGACTTCACACATTATGCTCCCTCATGCAAAGGAAGGATTAAGCTGATTCAGCCGTCCTAATCCCGACTCAATCACATCAAATGCTCCCCTGTCAATGATACTAAACAAGTTAAGCCTGGTTGAACTGAGCATTAATTAGTCAGGCCATGAATATTGAGTAAGTCAGGCCGCAAAGCGGTCAAAGTATGTCCAGAGTCCAGGCCAGTTTAACCAACTTGCATTTCAAAAGGAGGTGAACTAATTTGGATCAATAAATCTTCACTTTATTACATATTTTGTCATATCTAGAGTAGAGGGCATAGTCAAAGAAGGCAAAAAGGCAGATACATACAGAAAGTTGACAAGGCCACAAGGGACTTCAGTTTCTTCATTAGGTATCTTCTCATGTATATAAATATAATACAATGCAACAGATTAAATTGTAGATCTCCCGTCCAAGAACTTGTACAGGTAAGACATGAGACTAGTTAGACATGCTCTTTCTTTTAGACATGCTGCTCCCTACTCCGTTTTCTCTCGTCCATGTTGTCCATGCTGACAAGTATCAGAAGTGGATTTTGTTTCACAGGTTGCCGTATTGTACCTCGAGTCCTTTTCGTAGGGAGGAGTCGTATAGTGCCTAAACACAAGCGCGATGCCGCAGGCAAAGGCACCAATCATAAATTCCACACCGGTGCTGTGAAGAGTGAAGACACATCAATCAGAAATAACTTTATGAGCAAAAGAATATACTGGAAACACGTTGAAACTCAAAATGGGCCCTATGCCTTCAGTCCCCTCCAATACATCAAGTACGAATCCAAATCTTGGCAAATCCAGAAATAAATATAATTATATGAACAAAAGGATCAAATGACAGCAAAATGAAAATGGCTAAAGTGTGAAATATGTATCTCTTACTCCCAAGTTCAAATAAGTGTCGAGAGTATTGACTACATCATACGTAAATTGGAATGACACCAGATTTCTGATATGATGTATATGATGAAGTGGTGGCCTATATGAGCAAACCAAGCAGCCGGACAGAGATGAAAGTGCGTTATATCGACTAGAGGGGGGTGAATAGGTGATTTTTATGAATTCTTCACTGAGGAATTTGCCAGTGAGGAAATTCCTTAGCGAAGAACTACTTGCAGCGGAATAAGTACTCAAAAGTATGCATAGCAGAACACAAGCATGGTCATCATGATGAAATGAAGACAAGCACAGAGTACAGAAAGCGTAAACACAGGATAACACAGGATGAAGGCAAACAGACTGAAGAAATTGAACTGAGGAAATTGAGAAAGTGTTCAGTCAAAGTCTTCAAACACAGATATGAACAAGTGCACAACACAGTTATGAGGAAATGAAAGAGTTGAGGAAATAGAACCAGTTGGCTTGGTGAAGATAATGATTTGGTGGACCAGTTCCAAGTGATGTCTCAGTTGTACGTCTGGTTAGGGCGGCTAGGTATTTAAACCTGAGGACACACAGTCCAGGACACCCAGTCCTGAACATGCAGTCCAGGACACTTAGTCCTCACTGTATTCCCCTTGAGCTAAGGTCACACAGACCTCGCCCAATCACTCGTGGTAAGTCTTCAGGTGACTTCCGAACCTTCACAAACTCGGTCACTCAGCGATCCACAATTTCCTCTTGGATGCTCTAGACCATGACGCCTAACCGTCTGGAAGAAGCACAGTCTTCAAAGGTAACAAGCGTCAGATCCATGCAGAATCAATCTCTTCAGTGATGCTCAATCACTTTGGGTTTGTAGGTGTTTGGGTTTGGGTTTTTCCTCACTTGATGATTTTCGCTCAAAGTCCTCGGAGGATGGGATGCTCTCAAATGACAAGTGTCAGTTTCTCCCGGAGCAGCCAACCAACTAGTGGTTGTAGGGGGCGGCTATTTATAGCCTAGGGAGCAGCCTGACATGATAAGACATAAATGCCCTTCAATGATATGACCGTTAGGTTGGTAGATATTTTGGCACAGCTGGCGCATAGCACAGCAACGGTCGGAAATTTGAGGCTCAAATTCCTCAGGGCTATCACGTTCCTCGCTGTGTAGGCAATCTGCACTGGCGAATTCCTAACTCCTTAGTCAGAACATATTCCTCAGAGACCAAAAGAACTTCGTCTCTGTCACTGAAGAATATGACTGAACTGTATGAGATTTCCAATGGCTTCACTCGAAGGGATTGGTAGGTGTAGGATTTTGAGTTGAGCATCACATGGAAATTTTTCCTTAGTATTTCCTCGACCCCCTTTAATAGTAGGGTGTTTCCTATGACTCAAGAAAGAGAAAATGAAACTACGAAAACCAAAGTCTTCACGCTTCATGTTCCTCAAATGAATACCAAGTCTTCAAGGTCACACCAATTTCTTCACTTTCAAAGTCTTCAGAAAGTCTTCAGAAATCCAAAGTCTTCAGTCGAAGAATTCCATTTTTAGGGGTCGACTTTCACTGTAAATATCAAACTCCTCATAGACTTATAGACCTGTGTACACTCACAAACGCATTAGTCCCTTAACCTATAAGTCTTCAATACACCAAAATCACTAAGGGGCACTAGATGCACTTACAATCTCCCCCTTTTTGGTGATTGATGACAATATAGGTTAAGTTTTCAACGGGGATAATCATATGATGTGTAAATACTGTATTGTGGAATTTGATTGCAAGGTATTGAGGAATTTGATTGCAAGATATAGAAGAACTCCCCTTGAAGATGTGCATAGTGAGGAATTTGCTCTTAAAGCAATGCACACTTGAAGAGTAGAATCATGGAGATCCCCCCCCTATATCTTGTAATTCATACACGCATTTGACATATAATATGAAGAATTTGAAATCCATGATAAAATATGGTGACTGATGTAATTCAGCATGCGTGCATTAACATTAGCGAGGAATAGGCATGCAGAAGAACACAACGAAAGTATCAGGTCACCATAGAGTTTAAGTTTACAACTCGATCCAACAAAGTCATCAGAAGAACGAGAGTTGTAACTTAAGAAAAAAAGCCCATATAATAGACCCGCTTGAAGACTAACTCAAATTTCTCCCCCTTTGTCATCGAATGACCAAAATGATCGAAAATGAGGACTAACGCCCCTGAAGAATATCAAGTTGATGAAGGAGCGCCAGCGTTGTTGGGGTCGTTTGTTGATGTTGGGCCTGCCGCAGTGTCGTCCAAGTCTTCATGCTCATCAGTTTCGCGCAAAGAAGAATAGAAGCTGGCCACCAAGGAAGGAACCTTGACCTTCTTGCATTTCTTCGGTGGAGGTGCAGACCAGTCAAAGTCCTCCTTGAGACCCATGTTCTTCAGATCTTCTTCGCTGTAAATGTGAGACAGAACAGCCCAGGTGCGACCGAAGACTTCATGGAGGTAGTAATGGTTTTTCTTCACTGCATTATGTGTAGCAGTCATGTTATGAAGAATTGAACCAAACTGACGCTTAACCCATTTATGGTTTTGATCCACCTTCTTGTGAAGACTTAGCAGAAGCTCACGGTCAGTCATCACACGAGGAGCAGTAGCTTGAGGATTTGGCTTTGAGGCATGGGCAACAGAATCATGAGTGGCAGAGTCATCATTGGTGGAATAAGATGTAGCCTTGCGAAATTGACCATCCAATGGACGAATGCCTTCATCTATAATAGCTGGTGCCTTGCCCTTTTCGTTAGCAGAAGAATAAGTCCGCTTGAGGACTTCATTTGGGAGCAAGTAGCTGAGGTGATTCTCAAAATCAGCCTTGTAGTTGAGTGAAGACCTTGTTCTGAGGAATCTCATAATCCAAGGTGCATAAGGCTTCAGCTCAAAAGGAGAGAGTGCAACATTTGCCAGAGTCCTGATGAAGAAATCGTGATAATTGACAGGAATGCCATGAATGATGTTGAATACCAGATTCTTCATGATTCCAACAATTTCCTCATCGGATGAGTCGTGGCCTTTGATTGGACTCATAGTCTTCGTCAGAGTGCGATAGACTGTCCTTGGTACATACTACAATTCCTTCACGAGGAATTTTGTCCTTGAGGCTTGACCGGGTTTCAATGGCTTCATCAGCACTTGCATATAGTGATCTGTAAGCTCAGGCTCTTGGTACATGCAACGAGCTCCTTCAGGTGGAGGACTGATGGGCAGGGCGTGAACTAATTCAGAGGCCGGTGCTTTGTAATGAGTGTTTTCAGTCATCCAGTCCAAAACCCAGGTGTTCACATCGTCATGATCTCCTGTGATGTGGAAAGGTGCGTAGAATTGAAGAATGAGTTCTTCATTCCAATCAACTATGTCTGTGCAAAAGTTGAGGAGGCCTGTGTCATGAAGCACACTGAGGATAGGAGTGAAGCATGGCAGTGATTCCATGTCGACATGAGGAATATGCTCGTGGTCGAAGACTTTGTCCTTGTTGAAGAGCAGTGAAGAATAGAAGTTGGCCTGGCTGGCGGTCCAGAAGCGCTTCCTTCTAAGACGAGCAGAATCATAGGGATTGTAGTCAGTGAAGAACATGTGCTCGCCGAAGAAATCATCAGCCCTGAATTTCTGCTTCTTTGAGAATGGATACTTTGGCTTGGGCTGAGGAGTGTCAGTCAATTGCATCACCACCTCAGGTTCCACAATCTCAGGTTCCACAGGCTGAGGAATTTCAGCTTCTTCTTCAGTGACAGCCTGGGTCTTCAATTCTTCATTCACATTTTCTTCAGCACTAGTGGCTGGAATTTCTTCACGGACAGACGATGTGGCATGTGGTTCATCAGATCCCATTTGAACTGTAGTTGCTGGGGACTGAGGAATTTGTTGCAATGGTGTGAAGAGTGGAGAGTTGGGGTGCTGACTTTCCCAAAAGTCATCATTTAGCACAGGTGTGGTACAGCCAATGTCCACATCTTCATCTTCCATTTCTTCAATGCCGGCCTCTTCAGAAGTAAACTGAGGCATAGGCGAGGAAATAGCTGGAGTTGAAGGGATTTCATCCACTTCAATTTCTTCATCCATCTGCTCTGACGTAGTAGCAGAAGGATTTTCTTCATCAGATCCGCTAGTGATCACATATTCTTCATCAAAAGGGACGATATCCTTTGATGGCATGGTGGAAACAGGAACAACATCAATTGGATTTTCAAATGAGCTGGTCAATTTCTTCATCTTCTTCGGAGCTGAAGAATCTGATGAAGCTGATGCTTTCCTTGTCCTCACTGCAGTACGTTCTGCAGCCTTGGTCTTCTTCACATCTGAAGCAGATGGAAGGATTGGAGTTGGGGTAGGCGCAGGAGGAGCAGAGGAATGTGGTTCATTTTCTTCAGGCACAACTGATGCAGTTGCCCTGACCTCTTCATTTTCTTCAGGAGCACCACTAGTGGATGCCCTGGCAATTTCATCAGTGGCTGGGATGCAGTCATCAGCCCTGGAACTCACATTTTCTTCAGCAGCCTGAATGTCATCAACGGTGCTGGCATATTCTTCTGTCGGCTGAGCAGAAGCTTCAGTCTGAGGAATTTCTTGTTGCGATGGAGCTGCAACATTTGGAGTGAATTTTTCAGCCAATTTTACAAACCTAACCTTGGCTCCTTGCCAATCAGCATAGTAAGCATTGAAATTATCGCTGACGACTTTGATTTCAGACTGGATCTTCACAAGTTCATCAGTTGTCATAGAGACAACGTTGTTCTTCAGGAATTTCTCCTTCCTGTACTGCGCTTTCTTGATCTGCCTGGCCTTCTCATATTTCCATTTTTCTTCTTGGATGAAAGCAGTCAGCATCTGACTTTGGCCAAGAGTCAACTTGAAATCAGGCATAGGAGTGTTTGGGTCCTTGTGCCAGAGGTCAATGTAGTCGAGGATCAGCTTTGGATCCAAAAGCAGTGGCTCATTTGTGCCCTTGGCTCTAGCGGCCCTGACTTGCCTATCTCTGATGATTTCGGCAAGTTCCTCATCATCAGCTTCGTCTTCATCAGACGGCACTTGGAAGGCGACCTGCTTCTTGTGAGGACTTGGGCGAGAACCTTGTCCAGCAGTGGCCTTTGTCTTCAGCAGAGAGCGGCCAGTTGAAGAATTCGGTGCAGCTGAGGAACTAGCAGAAGCTCCTGAGGCAATAGAGATGCCTGTCGTCCTTTTACACGTGGCAAGATGCACAGGTGCTAAGGATTTGATCGGAGCAGCTGAGGACTTTGGAGGAGGAGCTGAGGACTTTGCAAGAGCAGGAGCAGTGTGAGGAATTGGCCGTGAGGGCTTTGAGGATTCTGGCCGTGAGGGCATAGCTGAGGAACTCGGCCGTGAGGGCATTGAAGAAGAAGCACTTGACTTGTGCGCAGGCTTCTTTGCCATGGGTTTCTTCGGCTTGACAGAGGCCTCAGCGGCAGCAGCAACAGAGTCTTCATTGAATTTCCTCACTGCTTCTTTGGCTTGTCTAGCCAACTAGGCCTGGCGCTTGGCCCATTCATCTGGATAATCCTCACCACGCTTGAGGCTGGTGGGATCAGCTTCTTGGCCAGGTGCCAACGGAGGTCTTGGGCAGGGAGGATTGTGTGCGAATTTCTTCATGTACTTGGGAGTCACATACCTGTACTCCCTCCACTCTCTTGCCCATCTCCTCTTTATCTTCTGAATGCGCACCTTACGCTGATTTTTATCTTCCTCAGGGGGTGTGCAGTACCCAGCATAGATGTCCTGAAGGATTTCAAATGCAGTGTTGACCTCAGGCCTCTTTCCTCCTTTCTGTGGCTTCTTTCCATCAACCATTTTTTCATATGAGGAATTTGAACAATTGAATTCTCTGAAGAAGTATGCAACTTTTCTTCGAGGAACACTGCAAATGAGTTAAGTTGATGAGAACCTAAAGATTCAGCAGCGGACATGAGTACCTGTGAACAGAGTATAGTTGCAAGGAATTTGGAGAGGTCATATGCGTTCTCAGAAGGTTTTTCAAAAAGAACAAGTTTGAGGAATTGGACCAGATGAGTCTTGAAGAATTTCACTAAGTGTTCTTTGTCTTAGGTTCCAGAGTTGTATAGATCGAAGATCCACACAATTGAGGAATCTTGAAGAAAAATTAAAGCTTAGAGAAATGAATCAAGAACAGATGTCATGTGAGGTGTTTAGTGTGTGAGAATTTGAAGAATAAACACCCTTGAAGATTTTGTAGAAATCATTTGAATCAAAGAGGGCAGTAAAAGTAACTTTTAATTACCCTGGACGAAGAACACGATGAACTATGAGGTAGAGATGAGAAGTTCGTCTATGCAGATCTTCCACGCCCTAACTCGGCAGAGGAAGATGGCTACGGCGGCAGCGGAGGGAAGAAATCCGCGGCCGGCGTGAGTACGTCGGCGACGAGGTCGAGGCAGTGAAGCTCTTCCTCATCGGCGACGATGAAGTAGCGGCGGCGCTAGGGTTTTGACAAGCTCGAGCTGGAGAGAGGTCGAGCGGAGTAAAGGAAGTGAGGAAGGGGAGAGGGGGTATTTATAGCCACGGTGAAAAACTGTTCGCCCGAAGATTTTGGACGAACGTGCCCCTGACCCTTCTCATTCACTTGACATGTGTCACCCACGTACTGAGAGATGGCGATCGTGTGAGATCGTGGGTGAATAGATAAGTATTATCGTGGGATGTGGAACGGTTTGAGCGGCAAAGCCGGAAATTTGGATAAGATAAGTTTTAAAGTTCCGTTCGCACATTCCTCAGCTGACAAGGACACAGTGAAGATTTTGAACGAGTTTCAAATAGAACGCACATGAAGAATTTGTGAATAGACTGGGTTGAGTATAGCATAGAGGGGAAGGGTCCGATCACATTCACTTAGCAAGAAAAAGCGACTTGAAGAATTAGCCATAAGTGAATGTTGTAGAGGACATAAACTCACATATATATATAGCCAATGAAGAAAAACGACGGAAACAGTGAAGACAATGCAAAGTTGAAGAAAATGAACAACTGAGGAATTTCAAAAACTGAGGAAAACTCAAATTGAAGAGTTTCAACTTTGGTGGTGGCGTGACCCACCGTATAAGAATGATGATTTCAGACACCGCGTACAATTATCGTACGGCTCTGAGAAACAAATTCTTCGTTAATTTCTTCACACTTTGAGTATTATTCTTCATTGATTGAAGAAAAACGTTTCTTCATGTGTTGCACATCTAAGTCATCAATTTTGCATAAGTGTTAGGATGAGTGTCCTTTTCAAAAAACATTCGAAGATTCAAAGATACTTAGCTCACACCGCAACTTGCTAAATCACTTCTCTTCCAAGGGCTTTGTGAAGATATCATCCAGCTGTTCTTCATTCTTCACGTGCTCAATAGAAATGTCGCCTTTCAACACATGATCACGAAGAAAATGATGACGAATCTGAATATGCTTTGTCTTCGAGTGCTGAACTGGGTTGTGAGCAATCTTGATGGCACTCTCATTGTCACAGTAGAGAGGCACATTCTTCACGTTGACGTTGTAGTCCTTGAGAGTTTGCTTCATCCATAGCAATTGGGCACAGCAAGAACCAGCAGCAATGTACTCAGCTTCAGCAGTAGACAGTGATATGCAGTTCTGTTTCTTCGAGGACCAACAGAGCAAAGATCGTCCGAGGAAATGACATGTACCAGATGTTGACTTACGGTCCACACGATCACCAACATAGTCAGAGTCAGAATATCCAATGAGATCAACACTACTAGGAAAAGGGTTATAGATAATATGGACACTAATGGCGCACCAGACATGCGGTGCGCCACTACTATATAGCAGTGGCGCACCGTTTGTTGGTGCGCCATTAGTGTCAACACTAATGGCGCGGCACAGCCATGGTGCGCCACTACTAACAAATTTTCCTTTTTTTCCAAAACTACCAATGGCGCACCAGGGCACAGTGCGCCATTACTAGTTTTAACATGTAATGCCGCACCAGTCACCCCGTGCGCCACTACTAACCAATTTTTTTTCTTTTTTCTAAAAATACTAATGGCGCACCAGGGCACAGTGCGCCATTACTAGTTTTAACTAGTAATGGCGCACCAGTCACCCCGTGCGCCACTACTATCATTTTTTCTTTTTTTTGTAAAACTACTAATGGTGAATCGTCAGCTGGTGCGCCATTAGTAACCAGGGTTACTAATGGCGCATTTGTGGATGGTGCGCCATTAGTAACCTGGGACCAGCTAGATATTTTGGACAGCCACCTACACACTCACTTTCCCCACTTCATTCTCTCCACCTCCTCCTTCAAGCTTGTCTCGGCTGCCTCCTCCTCCTCACCTCATTTGCACCAAAGATTCATCCAAATTAAGTGGTTAAAATACCTTTTTTTGATAGGTAAGTAAGGGGAAAGCTTTCTTTATGTTGTAGATCTAAATTTTTCTCCTTCCAACAACGTGCACATGCACTTTTTATGGCCTAGCTAGATCTATGTATGTTTGTGGTGTTGCATATATGTTTGTGTTTGCAGGTACCGGTATTTGAAATGCGATAGTTGCCAATATTTTGCCGGAATGTTGATTCATTTCCATTTCGGCGAGAATTTTGGCACTATGCATTCTTTTTGGTCCTATTTTTAGGCAAAGTCATGCCAAATTTTTTCTTGGTTCTAAAATATGGTTTTGCTCTACCCCGCAGGCGACCATGGTCCGCACGATGACCGAAGGCATCATGAATAGGTTTTTGAGCTCTGCGAAGGCCGAGATTCTTCAAAAGAACGAGACGGAGATAAGATGTCCGTGTCGAAGATGCAAGCTAAGGAGCCTTATGGACCCGGATTTCGTACAGGTGCGGGACCACCTGCTCTTGCATGGTTTCATGGATGGCTATCGGTGGCAAGGTGATGAAGATGATTATGAAGTCGTCCATGGGGGCCGGCCGGCAAGAAATGAGGAAGGGCAGCAAGACAACCGCGGCGAAGGCGGGCGAGAAGACGAAGAATATCCCGGACATGATCACGAAGTAGATGCAGTACACAGTCATCATGTAGAAGATGCCGGACATGATGATGAGGAAGATGCCGGAGCAGACGAAGGGCATGATCATGAAGATGAAGATGCCGGAGCAGACGACGATGGACCATCGATGGGCTGGGTGCAGGACCAACATATTCAAGAGCTGCTTCTCAAGCAGACGGATAACGCAAGAGCTGCCGCCCGAGAGAAAGCCATGCTGGATCAACTGGAGATAGACGTGGTTACTCCATTGTATGAAGGATGCAGGCCCGAGGATACCCGCCTGAAAGTAACGCTCATGGCTCTGGAGATGAAGGTAAAACACAAAATGACCGACGCATGCTTCGACAAGAACATGTCATTCTGGAACGAACGTCTTCCCAAGGGGAACAAGTGCCCGACCAGTTTCGAGGAGGCGAAGAAAATCGTCTGTCCTCTGGATTTACCGCACGTGAAATACCATGTGTGCATGAACAATTGGATCATTTATCGGGACGAGCACGCGGAGTCTACCATATGTCCAGTGTGCGGCGTCACTAGATACAAGAAGAGGAAGAAAGCTCCTCGAAAAGTGGTGTGGTACTTTTTGATCACTCTTCGTCTACAGCGGTATTTCGCGGACCCTAAGGTAGCAAAGCTCTTGCGTTGGCACGCGGATAGGGAGGAGAATAAGTGAGAAGATGACGCAAATGATCCGGAGATAAATAAAAAAGACAAGATGCTGAGTCACCCTAAGGATGGGAGCCAGTGGCAAGCGTTGAACTTCGAACACCCAGAATTTGGGAACGATCCAAGGAACATCATGCTGGGCGCGAGCACCGATGGAGTCAATCCGTTTGGCAGCCAGAGAAGCACACATAGCACCTGGCCTGTGTTTGTGTGGATGTACAACCTTCCCCCCTGGTTGTGCATGAAGAGGAAGTACATTCACATCAGTATCCTAATTGAAGGGCCGAAACAACCAGGGAACGACATTAATCTGTATCTGGGGCTGCTGAAAGAGGAGGTAGACACGCTGTAGAAAACGCCAGCCAACACATGGGACGCGCAGAGAAATAATATTTCCCTATGAGAGACGCACTGCTCACGACGGTGCACGACTATCTCGGTTATGGATATGTCGCGGGGCAGGTGGTCCACAGATTTTCTGGATGCGTCAGGTGCATCGATGACACAACGTATCGCCAGCTAGATAGAGATCCCGGGTCTTCGAAAACCGTGTTCATGGGACATCGAAGGTGGCTTCGCGATGATGACTCATGGAGGAAATGCAAGGATCTGTTCGATGGTGAAACCGAAACCCGAAGACGCCCGCGTACGAGGAGCGGCGAGGAAATAGACGAGCTGTTGAAAAATTGGAAAGATTGCCCACTGCTGGGAAAGAAGCAAAAGGCGCTAGAGCCGGGAAAGAGGCGAAAGGCGCAAGAGCCGCTGTTGAAGGTATGGAAAACGAGGTATGTTTTCTGGGACTTGCCGTGCTGGAAGATCCACCGTGTGCCTCACAGCCTTGATGTCATGCATATCACGAAGAATGTGTGCGAGAGTCTGCTTGGTACCCTGCTCAACATGCCAGAGAGGACCAAAGATGGGCCGAAAGCAAGGGCAGACTTCGAGGGTCGACTCGCCGACTTTGAAAGAGCAAACCTAGTTGCGCTACAACACATAGACGTGGTCGATCCTTGGGTGGTAGAGCACAAAACCTTTATTGAGAAGACGTACAATGACCGAGGCCAACAGAGGACGGACGGAGATATAATCAAAGAGCACAACTCATGTTTCACACGTTGGTGCAAGCAGAAGCTTTTGTCGTACCCTTTACATGAGGATTCTTCCGCAGAAGAACAACTCATATTCGCCTTGTCACAGGGCGCCGAGCACATCCTGATGACGTATGAGGCGTACGATATCAAAGGCTACACATTCTACACCGAGGGAAAGGACATGAAGAGCGGTGGTTATCAGAACTCCGGGGTAACGATGGAATCCTACACCGGTAATGACAAGGACAGATACTACGGAAGGATCGAGGAGATCTGGGAGGTGAGGAACGCTGGAGAGAAGGTCCCGATGTTCCGTGTCAGATGGGCCAAGAGCTTCCTAAAAGAAGACCGGTATTTCACCACCATGGTTATACCCGAAGCCAAATCCAAGACCGCGGGTGCAAACGTCACCGCGAAAAATGAGCCATGGGTACTGGCTTCCCAAGTGGACCAATGCTTCTTCATTACCGACCCGTCAAAGCCCAGTCGTGTTGTCATGAGGAGAGGCAAAAGGAAGATCATCGGAATGGATGGAGTCGCCAATGAGCAAGACTTCGACAAGTACGGCGACCCGAAGATGGAACATGACGACAACGATGAAGTACCAGCATACACCACAAGAAGAAGCAGGACCACCCTACCTAAAGGACGTCCGTTCAAGAGAAGAACTCCATTTACGAAAAATAAGGGCAAGAAGATTGTGAACAGATAGCTAGCTAAGATCGATTGTATTTGAATTGTAGCCTTCATTTCTCGATTGTATTTCGACATATTGAAATGATATTTCTTCTGTTCTAGTGTCCTTATGAATATTTATTTATGTTTATTATGCTATTGAATTTCTAACTCACAAAAAGTATTGAATTTGTTAATATTTTTTGAACTCATGAATATTTTTAAATTTCATGGGCACTTTTTGAATTCATGAATATTTTTTCAAATTTGATGATATTTTTTCATATTCAATATGAAAAAATATTGAATATTCATGAGGACACTCGATCTCGATCCCCCTCCATCTCGATCGCTATCCCCCCTCGCCAGATCGTCGTCGCCGCCGAGCACCCCCCCATCCTCCCCCGCTCCACCACCGCCGCCGACCCCCGCACCCTCCCCGGCCCGCTCCACCGCCGCCGAGCACCCCCCGCACCCTCCCCCGCTCCACCGCCGCCGCCGACCCCCCGCACCCTCCCCCGCTCCGCCGCCGCCGCCGACCCCCCGCACCCTCCCCCGCTCCGCCGCCGCCGCCGACCCCCCGCACCCTCCCCTGTCTCCTCGCTCGATTCCCCTCCCTCCCCCCCCCCCCCCCGAGCGCCATTGCTATACAAAAAAAAAGATTACTAATGGCGCACCTCTCTGGGGTGCCCCATTGCTATTCAAAAAAAGATTACTGATGCGCCATTGCTATACAAAAAAAAGATTTCTAATGGCGCACCGCGTGTTGATGCGCCATTGCTATCAAAAAAAATTCTAATGGCGCACCGCTCGGGGGTGCGCCATTGCTAACCCTTCCCCCCACTAAAATCCCCAGTCCCCTTTCTATCTCTCTCCCGCCCACTGCCCCGCCCCGACCTGACCCGTACTGCGCCGCCGCCGCCCCCGCGCCCTGTGCAAACCGCCGCTGCCGCCACCCCCGCACCTTCCCACTTCCCCTTCCCTCGCGCTGCTTCACCCGACTAGGTCGTCGCCGTCACCGCATCGTCCCCGCGACCACCGTCGTCCACGCACCCCACCAAGGAGTCCAGGAGCTCACCGCGGATCGAGGTCTTCTTCCACCTCCGGCCACCGCGGCCTCACCGTCGATCCGCGTCACCTCGTCAACCCCGGCCCCGCACGAGCTCGCCATCGTCTTCCTCTCGGTGAGCTGCACCGGTTCCCCTTTCCCTCCCTTCGATTTCGTCGCCGTAGACTGTCGCACCACCGCGCCCCAGCTCCTGGTTGCCGCCCCCATGGCCGTGCTCCCCTAGGCCCCTGGCCGCACCCTGGCCCCGCGCAGGCGCGCTCACGGCTCTCTTCTCCATTTGTTTCGATTTGCCCGCCGTCTACTTCAGTATCCCTAATATGGTCACCTCACGCACAGACCACAGCGTGCCTCTTCCCGGGACGCCGTGCTCCTGCTCTTGCAACCCTAGTGTCGACGTCATTTACCTCGTCAAAGGTATCATTCCCCTCTCTCCCTCTCTCTCCCCCTCTGTCTCATTTCCTTCCTCTGAATTTGATGTCCAAATTGGTTGCTCCACTGCAATAGTAGACGTGAGAAAACTGAAACCTTTCTTCAGACAAGTCCTATCTAGAGTGCATCTGCTCATGTGCATGTCATACTGGTGAAACTGATTGCAGGGATTTGATCAGTTATTGTATATATGTCGTCACTTAACCAACATTGACCAGTCACAGCGGACACCAATATGTTGTCGTTTGGCTTTCCTGCAAAAAAAGAAAAAGAAAATGAATGCCTCCGTTAGCTGCTGTAGGTGGGCGATCTTAGTTGGTGCTGTCTTAGTGACAAACAAACGTGTGTGTGGCCATATAGCCTTCTCCACTAACCATTCCATGCTACATGAAGTGATGCATCCATACAAGTTACTAATCCAGATTTGTTTTGTTTTGTTTTGGACAGTAGATGCACTGCAGATTTCTGTTCATGTTTTGGACAGTTCAACTTATAGAAAAGGTGTCTTGTTGGATAGTGGTATTTAGAACCTGTTATTCTTTTTGAAAAGTTTTATGTTGATTCTCTGGGATCTTGTTGGTGCCTTTTAAATTTAATTCTTGCCTAGCTAATGCCCAGATTGTGATATATTATTCATTCTACGGGGATGTTTTTGTCGACTACTACATTGCTCCAGTCTTATGTGCTACTGTCAATGTGGGATGTATAATAGGCCAGGCTGATTTTTACTCATTCCATCGCTTCATTGGCTTGCCAATGAACTGAGTTGGAATAGAAAAAATAGTTCTAGCTTTATTAAATTTGTTATCAAATGGTAAAATGGTGATGTCTCCTGCTGTAACATGTACCATCACATATGGTATCTTGTTTGAATTTGGCAATGGTATAACAGTGCTCCTTGGGGTTTTTACCATACTATGTTCCAGTAATAAAGATAACCCTCTTCTCTAGAAAGAAAAAAGTATTCTTGTTGATTAGTGGGATTTGCATACTGTTAATTTTTTTTCAAAAGATCAAGTTGATTCTTTGGGATCTTGCCGGTTCCTTTTAGATTTAGTTCGTGTATAGCTAATGCCCATGGAGTGTAATTTGTTTGTTTGTTCATTCTATGGATATTGTTTTTTCAGTTACATTGCTCCAGTATGTAGGTGCTACAATGTGGGATATATAATAGGTCAACTTGCTGCTATTAGATCTGGAATGGAAGCTCACATAAGTTGAGCTGCTTTTTGTCCATATGAAAGCAGAGGACCATATGGTCTATGGCCTTTTCATCCATATGAAAGTAGAGGCACATTGTGGTGCTAGTTTGCTAGGTTTTGTCTCCGACCATCGTGTCGTGATGATTTTGCAGGTACCCCGAGAGGCACTTGAATTTCCTGGCATGTCGATTAACTTCCATTCCGGCAAATTCGGGTTCTCCATATGTCCTATTTTCAGCAAAGGTCATGCTGAAATTTTCCGTGAATTTTAGCATGACTTTGCTAAAAATAGGACATATGGGGTACTTGCGACTAATGCATGGGCTCGCGTATCTTAGTACTTAATTAAGTAGGATCAACTGCCCCTTTATTCTTGTTGCATTAAACCATAGGTGGCAATAGAGCCAAGTGATTAGGCCCAACTTAGATTTCTCCTTCCCTTTTCTTGATAGGGAATATTATTAGAAGATACCCATACAAGAATACAAGAATTAGGGCGGAGACGTATCAACAAGCAAGTGTGTTCGTGTTCTGACCCTCTACTGCGTCATTTTTCTCTAAATTTAAGAACATTAGACAAGTCGGATGACACAACGGACAAGGTTCACTCACACTAACCGTCTTCCACACTGGTGCCCCTGTCACGCACGTCCGCATAGTACATTGGGCTCAACGAGGTTTCCCCTCTCAAAAATATCTACCTGTTGGAAATATGCACTAGAGGCAATAATAAATGGTTATTATTATATTTCTTTGTTCATGATAATTGTCTATTGTTCATGCTATAATTGTGTTATCCGGAAATCGTAATACATGTGTGAATACATAGACCACAACGTGTCCCTAGTAAGCCTCTAGTTGACTGAAGGGTAACGCAGCAGAAAACAAAAAATTTCTGACCTACGCACCAGCCCAGGACCACTATGGAGGCTGCATACAAGGTTTGATCTTTTTCATTACCGACTCGTAGTGCAGCGGGAAGTAGAGTCGATGACGATCGGCGGTGCAGATCCCCGCAGCTAGGATTTACAACCTCCCAACCGCGAGGATGTATACCCTCATCTGCTCCTGAGACAGCCCTCCGGGAGGCGGTCGAACAGTCCCCCGGACGGTGTCGAGGACAACCCTTCGGGAGGACCTTCGAAACTCGAACGGTCACTCGGACAGCCCTTCGGGAGGACCTTCGAAACTCGAACAGTCACACGGACAGCCCTTCGGGAGGCACTCACGAACTAAGACCAAAACTACGATCTCTCTACAGAGTTGCACGCATACGGTGTCATCTATCTGGCAGGGCTTCGCCGTCCAGAACTAGTTCCCACCGGAACCCAGACAGCCTTTCGGCTCTACGAAACTATTTCGCTGGGAGGGAGAGAGAAGCCAGATCATGCATGGCACTTGTATGTGAGAAGGGATGATCCTTTAGGCAGCCCCCTCCACCCCTATTATAGGCCAAGCCCAAGGGTGGCTTCTCCAAGAAGCCAAGGGGGGAAATACCAAAAAGGCCCTCAAGGTGGCTTCTCCAAGAAGCCAAGCAAAAAGCACTTTTCACTATTCATGACGACATTTTTCAGCGTCCGTTCGAACTGAAAATATTTATATGGGCTCAGAACATTTCCAGTACCCACTAAAATAATTTTCAACGTGTTCCGAAACAACTTCGGTTTAGTGATTTTCATCTGCGAAAAGCGAACAAGAATGCGTTTTCACTATTCATGAAGACAATTTTTCGCGTCCACTAAATCCGAAAATATTTCTGTGGGTCTTAGAATAATTCGAAAATATTTCGTTTTGACTTAATGGCATACCCCGAAACAACTTTTTCGGTTTCACCAAAACTCATTCGGTGACCTCTCTCTGCGGAACTTTTCCGCTGTCCGAAACTTTTCGGTGTCTGAAACTTTTTCGGTGATTTTCTCTCAGACTCCTTGTCTAGTATTCAGCAGATAGATGACCCTTAAGCGTGTGACCCTATAGGTTCGGTGAAGCATAGACATGACCCGGAACCCCTTCCGATCAATGATCAACATCGGAGCCGTGGACACCCATATTGACCCCTATACCCACACGAATGAATATTCGAGTGAACCTCCAGTTGCAGTGAGCTATTCCTGTTGCTTTGCGATATGTTACAAATACCCGAGGTGAGACATGTTGGCATTCCCGTGGATCAACAACTTGTCCACTATGCTAGTTACCTCGTTACCGGTATTGTTCTCTTTTCTCGTTATCGTGTTCCGGCATCCCCGTGATCAAATCACAAAGTGTCTGGCAAGACGATGATGGATACCGTAACACCAAGAGGGCCCAAGTATATCTCTCCATCGTCGGAGGAGCAAATCCCAATCTCGAGCTATCAAGTTACATAACACTTTCCCATGAACCCGTAAGCCGCCGTAATAGCCATCCAGTTACGGATGACGTTTAACAAACCCCAAAGTTCATGAAGCAAGCATGAAGAAACTCGATACTCTCATGGTCTAAGGAATTATGTAAACATTAACTATCTCTGTGTTATAAACCATTAACTTGTGACGAATGTATCTCATAGCATAACATCAATTCGGGTCGACTCAACACAAATGTCCTTCCTGACATTGTGCCCTCAAAGCTGCTTGGCATAGACATGCCCATGATTGGGAAAACATAATCATCATGCAACACTTGAGCTAGTCTTAGATTCACGACTAGGAATACAATTTATCGTTTATTATTCCACACGTGCATATGGGTTCTCCCCAGAGCCTTTATGGATATACGGGCTCGGGAACCACAGCAGTTATAGCATGGAACATAAACATAATATGAACTCGGAGATAAATAATATCATTTATTATTGCCTCTAGGGCATATCTCCTACAGACTCCCACTTGCACTAGACTCAATAATCTAGTTAATGCTAATGCACTTTACACCTATGGCATACTGGTGTAAACAATGCTTCGCATGTGGTATAGCCTGATGTCCATCGGATCTGACAACTTCAGCTCCATGTGTATCTCTGCATATCCTCACATTTTCATGCTTTCACAAAATTCATATTTCGTGTGGACTTGGCTATGTATACATGTGAATCATTGGTCGAAACCTGATTCCTCAGACTGAGTTATGGAGAAACTATCTGCAATAGTGTCCATTGACCAAAGCCTTCTTGGAACCATACTAAGTTCATGAACGAACTATATGATTCAACATCTTTGTCTTTGTCGCTTCTAAAGCGGCAACATACTTCGCCTCTGTTATAGAATTCGCCACAGTAACTTGTTTGGAACAATTTCCAACTAATGTGCCACCATATTGTGTGTTACACAAAACCCTTAACTTAAATCAAAAATCGCATGGAGAAAAGATGAAGACTATATCGATGTAACATTTTACAACGAACTCTTCATGATCTCCGCTTGCGAGAAAACATATCATCAGTACTTACTCTAGTACTCAATGACATCTTTCACTGTTGTCCCATGATCAGTAATTTGATCACTTTGTATCCATACCCGCAACACCTTGGGAGTATTTTACATACCATGGGAGTAATTTGATCACTTTGTATCCATACCCGCAACACCTTGGGAGTAATTTGATCACTCTGGTTGTTTTACATACCATGGAATACATGATTAATCCAAACACAAGAGTGTGTGGAATCTCCATCATGTATTTTACTCATCAGTGTTTTGGGACACCGAGTCTTGCAAAAACTCTTTCCATGTGACTTCGGCAAGAATCACTGCTTGGCGTTTTAAATGCTAAAAGGTTTTAGCATCTTGTCAATATGTATTCATTGCTTAGCCCCATTAGGTAAATCTATCTCCATAGATCATCATGCCTAATATTGAGGCTATTTAGCCTAAGCACTTCATCGAAAAACTATTTCCAAATGAAGTCCTAATTCGTGTCAAGAAATTTATTTCCAATTACCAATGTGCCAAGCACATAAGGTTTTTAGAAATATTATTACGCTCCCACTTACTTTCTTGAATTACAAGCATCTTCGTTACCCTTGATGAAGTCAAACCCCTTTGACCATTTCATCAAAGCACGAAGATTCCAACTCCATTTTGCTCTCTTCTGTCCATCGCTGGAACTCTGAAGTTTGCACCCTTACTAGCATCCTCTGGATAGACAAAATGCCTTGGATTGTAACACATGCAAGTCCTTGGTTTCATTTCCATCAGATGGAAATCCTATTGTCATCCATGTTTCATATCTCATGATTGAAATATGTATTAATTGCTAGTTCAACCCGAACCGACTTTAAGCATCGCTACGATGAAAACAACCTCATCGTAGTCAACTCTTGAACTTGTTATTTCAACAAGTCGAGCTTTATGGATAAAACATTTTTATCCGTATCAGTTTTAAGTTCCATAAATATTCGTTAGACTCTAAGTCTTCCGAAAGGTGTATCAAGGTTTTAATCTTGAATCACTTATATGGAAACTAACTCGGGTTGTATTGGCATTTAGCCAATTCTGGAGTCAGGGCCCATCAACGCTTCCTTGTGTATCGTAGGTATAATGTTGTCTAACAACAATATCTCGTTTGCGCACCTGAGAGGTTTGCACGAGCCTTGCCTACGTGGTTCAGCTGCAAGTTCGACCGAAGTTCATACATTTTATTGTAGAGACTTCCGTATCAGTCGCAGTAGGAAACTCTGGAATTACTTCCAAGGTCTCTTTCCTTTGATCTGATGACGAAGATACTGTTTATCTCGTCGAGTTGCACTATTCTCCCACTCACCTTTTTGAAAGAACCATTCTCTTTAAAAGCACACCGTTTCGCGGCAAAACTATTTGCCTCGGTATAGTGAGGGAGGAATACCCAACATTTTGGTATAACCTACAAAGTAGCACTTGTCTGATTTGGAATAGGTTTGTAACCTTTTACACAAGCCCCATATTCCAAATGTTAAGAAAAGATATAACATGGTTGGGCGTACCATACCATGGCTTCATTTCAACAGACCCGATGTAGCTCTTTTCAGTGTAAAAGCCGCAGTCTCTAAAGCATCACTTTAAAAAGGATAATGGCAAATTTATTTATGTCATCTTTGACCTTACCATGTCATAAATGGTTAGATTACATCTCCACGGACTTTTCACTTGCAGTGGTGTTCCGGGAGGTGCAAGTTATGAAACCCCTTTCACAACTCATCAGACATTCGCTAAACATGTAACTCAAATATTCCTTTGTGCAATCAAATTGCAGAAACATAATTTTCTTGTTACAATAACTTCTACTTCATTTTTGAAAACCTTTCGAATGATTTCAAAAGATCCAGACTTACGTCTCATCAAGCAAATATCCATATATCTACTTGAGTCATTTCTGAAGATATATAAATCCACTACTTGCAACAACATTTATTGAACTACACACATCAAAATGTATGATCACCAATAAGTTTGTTGCTCGTTCCTTATGGCCTGTGAACGGTATTTCAGTCACTTCACTTTTCGGAGAAAAGTTGCAAGTGTCAGATGATTCAAAATCAAACGACTTCAAAATCCATCATAATGGAATTTTTCCATGCGGGTTTCTCCAATGTGACCAAATACAGTGCCACACATGTGTGGTATTCTCATAGTCTTGCGACATTTAGCGTCAGTGTTATGGATGTATTATATTACCATCAATATTCATAACATACATCCATCTTGGATGGAAGCATGGCCCTTCATGTTATTCATAATACTTAACAACAATTGTTGTTTTTATGAACAACTCTTTTGCAACAAACATTGTGCAATGGGCTAGAGTTTATGAAACTCTAAAATGAATTATGAAAGTAAACCCAGAGGTATTGTATTATTATCAATATTCATAACATACATCTCATTCATAATGAAAGTATGGCCCTTGTGTTATTCATAACATCGAACATAAGAAGTTCTCTTATGAACAACCTTCTTGCAAGATACCTTATGCAATGGGATAGAGTTTGTAAAACTCTAAATGAATTATGAAAATAAATACAGATGGCAATACACCGATGGAAGGTATAGTAACATTTACTATGTTCCCTGTGTATACCTTAACCTCATTTCTAGCTAGTCTTTCAGGCCATAGTAGTTCTTACATCGAGTTGCAACAGAATGCAATCGAGCGGGCATTTTTGTGATGAACTCACAATACCCAAGAATTAGTGATTAACATGTTTAACCATAATTCGCAAGAACTATATCTTTGACCAGCCTTCTATACATCAAAAACTTGTATGACATTCATACATGAGCTGGATATTCCAGTCTTCTTTCCTTTTGCCTTTATACTTCTAACAGTTTAACTTTTAGTATTTCTCCTACTCTCAGAAGAAGCACCCAACTTAAGAGTGGCATTAGCCCCGGACTTCCTAGGCGTGTAAGTCATACTAACACCCTTTGGACACTTCCTTTCTCTTTAAGTTGTTGTTTTATTCACCTTTCATTATATGACAGGCGTTCTTCTGGATCCCTTTCCCAACAGTCAAATGCATAGTAAACACTTTTACTAATACTTGCAAACAAACATTGCTTTGTTTGTATCTGAAAATAATTTTCAGTTCCATGAATATCATATAACTATCCCAACTTTCGAAGTTTGGGTTTCATGGAAGCAAACATATTCCACTTGACCATAACAGAATTCTAGCTTTTGGAACGAAGGACGAGAGTCACATGATCCATAGCATTAGCGGGAGGATACGGAAAGCATGCGACAGGACAAAGTCCTTCTCGGCACTTTTGAGGACAATCCTCATATTACGTTACCAATCATAAAGTTTTAACCAGATATTTAACAGCTATTCAATTTTAATAGGGAAGGTGGAAATGCGAGCCATTATTCTACAACTATTATGCAAACCACACTTAGACGGTGTTCAAAATTAATTGCATTGAGAATTAAACATGTTAATTCAACAGTGCGCTCCCACTCAAATCAATATCTCTCAAAATTGATTGTGAGTGATATAAGACCCACATTTCAATTGTTCGCCATTGGTGTAACACCACTGATGACGAAAAATCTCAACCGGTAGGCCAACTTGCCAATCACATCTCTATGTGACTCTTGTTCATCTTTCGATGCGTGTGTTCCGAGCTCATGACGGTCATGCCTGAACGTCAAGACAACCAAGTGATCTCGCTGCGAGGTCTCAACTCACCCGCCTCACACTTCTCTAATCGTTCGTACCCATGTGACACGGCGCACCCCGAAAAGATAGGAGCCATGACGGTGCTACACTTGGGAGAACATTAACTACTTGGTATTTTTGTGAGAGATCACCCTAATAAAAAGCGACTACCGCGCAATCAAGAAGGGTGCATCATAAGGGATAAACATCTCAGCCAATTCATAATAGCATGATATGGTATAGCCCTTTCTGACGGAGAAGTATTTCATTTCTTTGTCTTCGGCATTCGGGTTGGTGTTCACCTTCGCGAAGATTGCCACCACCTTGTCGATGCACCAGATAATATTGCTATCTCCATAGCGTATAAAATTAATGCATTACTTAAGGTTGACACGCAGTTCATGAAAGTGCAATCATATGGCTCCAGCCATCATGCCGAATCATGACACGCAAGTCATGTTTAATAAAAATACATCATATAGTCATCTCATACATAATTGAATTAGTATGAGCACTGCTATACCACATCACATGCACATCTTGCAAAACCAAGTTAGACGCCTCTAATCGGTTTATGCAAAATTTATTTTACGTGGCTTCTAAGGTTTTGACTTAAACCGCAGCGACCAACGTTCATCATCAAGTATGATAGTTCATGTCGCTAGATTAACTTTGCAGGGTGTATGAAGCACGAGACAATAAAATCTCGAACCCCATACTAAACTTCGTCATACGCATGACCCCCGTGCAGATCATATCTGCATTGCCCTGTCGTCTGCGAATTTCATCTTTCTTTTGACTACGGCAGAACCCAAAGAACTGATAGCACTTCCATGATCAATCAGGATCACGGATTGCCAGAACTTTGTCAAATTCCACCATGCTGTCTCGAGATTGAGCAAACACAAATTCGAGGGAAGCAACAAGAACATCGGGTAACAGATTTCATCTGTCACCCGCATAAATAATTTTCAGCAATAGATCTCATCTACTACCTAATTATATTATGCAATACCCATACATCTCTATGTATTCTAGATCGCAACCTGCATCTACGCATAGCACCGCTCATGATGCCACTGAAGGGTAACGCAGCAGAAAACAAAAAATTTCTGACCTATGCACCAGCCCAGGACCACTATGGAGACTGCATACAAGGTTTGATCTTTTTCATTACCGACTCGTAGCGCAGCGGGAAGTAGAGTCGATGACGATCGGCGGTGCAGATCCCCGCAGCTAGGATTTACAACCTCCCAACCGCGAGGATGTATACCCTCATCTGCTCCTCAGACAGCCCTCCGGGAGGCGGTCGAACAGTCCCCCGGACGGTGTCGAGGACAGCCCTTCGGGAGGACCTTCGAAACTCGAACGGTCACTCGGACAGCCCTTCGGGAGGACCTTCAAAACTCGGACAGTCACACGGACAGCCCTTCGGGAGGCACTCACGAACTAAGACCGAAACTACGATCTCTCTACAGAGTTGCACACATACGGTGTCATCTATCCGGCAGGGCTTCGCCGTCCAGAACTAGTTCCCACCGGAACCCAGACAGCCTTTCGGCTCTACGAAACTATTTCGCTGGGAGGGAGAGAGAAGCCAGATCATGCATGGCACTTGTATGTGAGAAGGGATGATCCTTTAGGCAGCCCCCTCCACCCCTATTTATAGGCCAAGCCCAAGGGTGGCTTCTCCAAGAAGCCAAGGGGGGAAATACCAAAAAGGCCCTCAAGGTGGCTTCTCCAAGAAGCCAAGCAAAAAGCACTTTCACTATTCATGACGACATTTTTCAGCGTCCGTTCGAACTGAAAATATTTATGTGGGCTCAGAACATTTCCAGTACCCACTAAAATAATTTTCAACGCGTTCCGAAACAATTTCGGTTTAGTGATTTTCATCTGCGAAAAGCAAACAAGAATGCGTTTTCACTATTCATGAAGACAATTTTTCGCGTCCACTAAATCCGAAAATATTTCTGTGGGTCTTAGAATAATTCCAGTACCCACTAAAATGATTTTGGATTCGTTCTGAAACAATTTCAGATTAGTGAATTTCATCTGCGAAAAACAGCCAAAGCGGTACCGGCAGCTCCGAAACATTTTCGGTTTTTATTTCTGAAAATTCCAAAAAGTTTCCAGAATGATTCTGGCACCCTCCAAGAATTATCAGGCATGTGCCGAAACCATTTTGACTTAATGGCATACCCCGAAACAACTTTTTCGGTTTCACCGAAACTCATCCGGTGACCTCTCTCTGCGGAACTTTTCCGCTGTCCGAAACTTTTCGGTGTCCGAAACTTTTTCGGTGATTTTCTCTCAGACTCCTTGTCTAGTATTCAGCAGATAGATGACCCTTAAGCGTGTGACCCTATAGGTTCGGTGAAGTATAGACATGACCCGGAACCCCTTCCGATCAATGATCAACATCGGAGCCGTGGACACCCATATTGACCCCTATACCCACACGAATGAATATTCGAGTGAACCTCCAGTTGCAGTGAGCTATTCCTGTTGCTTCGCGATATGTTACAAATACCCGAGGTGAGACATGTTGGCATTCCCGTGGATCAACAACTTGTCCACTATGCTAGTTACCTCGTTACCGGTATTGTTCTCTTTTCTCGTTATCGTGTTCCGGCATCCCCGTGATCAAATCACAAAGTGTCTGGCCAGACGATGATGGATACCGTAACACCGAGAGGGCCCGAGTATATCTCTCCATCGTCGGAGGAGCAAATCCCAATCTCGAGCTATCAAGTTACTTAACACTTTCCCATGAACCCGTAAGCCGCCGTAATAGCCATCCAGTTACGGATGACGTTTAACAAACCCCAAAGTTCATGAAGCAAGCATGAAGAAACTCGATACTCTCATGGTCTAAGGAATTATGCAAACATTAACTATCTCTGTGTTATAAACCATTAACTTGTGACGAATGTATCTCATAGCATAACATCAATTCGGGTCGATTCAACAGAAATGTCCTTCCTGACATTGTGCCCTCAAAGTTGCTTGGCATAGACATGCCCATGATTGGGAAAACATTATCATCATGCAACACTTGAGCTAGTCTTAGAGGCACGACTAGGAATACAATTTATCGTTTATTATTCCACACGTGCATATGGGTTCTCCCCAGAGCCTTTATGGATATACGGGCTCGGGAACCACAGCAGTTATAGCATGGAACATAAACATAATATGAACTCGGAGATAAATAATATCATTTATTATTGCCTCTAGGGCATATCTCCTACATTGACTAGCTCGTTGATCAACAGATAGTCATGGTTTCCTGACTATAGACATTGGATGTCATTGATAACGGGATCACATCATTAGGAGAATCATGTGATGGACAAGACCCAATCCTAAGCATAGCATAAAAGATCATGTAGTTCGTTTGCTAGAGCTTTTCCAATGTCAAGTATCTTTTCCATAGACCATGAGATCGTGTAACTCCCAAATACCGTAGCAGTGCTTTGGGTGTACCAAACGTTACAACGTAACTGGGTGACTACAAAGGTACACTACGGGTATCTCGGAAAGTGTCTATTGGGTTGACACGGATCGAGACTGGGATTTGTCACTCCGTATGAAGGAGAGGTATCTCTGGGCCCACTCGGTAATGCATCATCATAATGAGCTCAAGGTGACTAAGGAGTTAGCCACGGGATCATGCATTACGGTACAAGTAAAGAGACTTGCCGGTAACGAGATTGAACAAGGTATTGGGATACCGACGATCGAATCTCGGTTAAGTAACATACCGATTGACAAAGGGAATTGTATACGGGATTGATTGAATCCTCGACATCGTGGTTCATCCGATGAGATCATCGTGGAACATGTGGGAGCCAACATGGGTATCCAGATCCCGCTGTTGGTTATTGACCGGAGAGGCGTCTCGGTCATGTCTGCATGTCTCCCGAACCCGTAGGGTCTACACACTTAAGGTTCGGTGACGCTAGGGTTGTAGAGATATTAGTATGCGGAAACCCGAAATTTATTCGGAGTCCCGGATGAGATCCCGGACTTCACGAGGAGTTCCGGAATGGTCCGGAGGTGAAGAATTATATATAGGAAGTCCAGTTTCGGCCACCGGGAAAGTTTCGGGGGTTATCGGTATTGTACCGGGACCACCGGAAGGGTCCCGGGGGTCCACCGGGTGGGGCCACCTATCCCGGAGGGCCCCATGGGCTGAAGTGGGAAGGGAACCAGCCCTTAGTGGGCTGGGGTGCCCCCCTTGGGCCTCCCCTTGCGCCTAGGGTTGGAAACCCTAGGGGTGGGGGGCGCCCCACTTGGCTTGGGGGGGAAGCCACCCGCCTCCCCCCTTGGCCGCCGCCCACCCTTGGAGATCTGATCTCCCAGGGCCGGCGCCCCCCACAGGGGTCCCTATATATAGTGGGGGGAGGGAGGGCAGCAGCACCACAGCCCCTGGCGCCTCCCTCTCCCCTGCAACACCTCTCCCTCTCGCAGAAGCTTGGCGAAGCCCTGCCGAGATCCCCACTACATCCACCACCACGCCGTCGTGCTGCTGGATCTCCATCAACCTCTCCTTCCCCCTTGCTGCATCAAGAAGGAGGAGACGTCTCTGCTCCATACGTGTGTTCAACGCGGAGGTGCCGTCCGTTCGGCACTCGGTCATCGGTGATTTGGATCACGGCGAGTATGACTCCATCAACCCCGTTCATTAGAACGCTTCCGCTCGCGATCTACAAGGGTATGTAGATCCACTCCTTTCCCCTCGTTGCTAGTATACTCCATAGATGGATCTTGGTGATCCGTAGGAAATTTTAAAATTCTGCTACGATCCCCAACACTACCCGCCTACAGCTTTTTTCTGTTTGATAACAGACGGTTATTATGTTTCGACCATGTGTGATGTTTCTTTGTTCCCGCTCTCGCCTGCATCCCTCAAAAATATTTGCCCGCCTCGAGGGTTTTCTCTGTTTCATAACACACGGTTGTTATCTCCGGACCATGTGCGATGCACCATCATCCAAATTTTCATAGACTCGGCATTTCACTCCCGCATAGCAAAATTTCCTATAGCTGCGTCATTTCCTCAAACACACCCCCGCCCCCCCTCCACACACACACACACACACCAAAACCTCCTGGGGCGCGCGCGCACACACACACACACAGACAACCTTCCTCGCTCGAAATCCTAGCAAGGTCGTCACCGCCGCCACCGCCGCAAGGCCTCCATTGTAAACATCGGCAGGTTTGCCCGTGCAGCTTACCCACCGATCTGCATACCCAGGCCGCCCTGAGTTTCTTAGATGACACCTGCCAAACGCCCCCTTTCCCACAGATCCCCATCCCCACCCCATCCCCCACGCCAGAGCATCGTAGCCTAAGCCCGGCTACGCTTCCCGTGGAGCTCGAGGAGCGAATGGCCCAAATCAGGTGTATCGCGGTCTCTTCGCCCGACGTTGCCAAGGAAGCTGACGACCATTACTGGCCGCAGGCACTCAATCAGCGGGCTAGAGTATGTGGGTATGTCGCGGACGCCGGCTACGACATCGAGGTCATCGACACCGACGGCTTGAGGCGGGATATGTCACAGGTTTTGTGGTCCACCCCCAACCCCTCGGGTTCAACTGCCGCCAATCTCATCCATGGCCACGCTACTGATCTCCTCTGGATCGCTGTCAAGAATTTGCCATCCTACGTCCCGATCGAGCCCCTTTTGTTATTTCTGAAGGACACGTTCTGCGACGCTGGCTTGGGATCCATAGCTTCCAAGTCAGACCTCATCGATGGCGACCACGAGGAGGGCACCCTCTCCGGCTCTTCCAAGGGGAAAGAACCCATTTGCTCTTCCAAGGGGAAAGAGCCCATCTGCGACACCAGGGAGGGCACCCTACAGTCGTGCTCTTTCAAGGGGAAGGAGCCCGTCTACGACAACATGGAGCGCATCCAGGGTCCGTGCTCTTCCCATGGGAACGAGCCCATCTATCACAAGTGAGGAAACCCATGATTTGTTTTGCCATGCCTCTTCACAAGGGGGAACCCATGATTTGTTTTGTTGAGTCCCTTTATTTCAGTTGTAGTGTAGTGATAATATGTCCAGTTTTAATTGCTATATTTGGTTGTTTGCAATATGCCTTGTTTATTTCAGTTTTTCACAATGTGATGCTCTATATGTGCAATTATTTACTGTGTAGTATATTTCGTCAATCCAGTTTTAAAAATACCGATAGGAATGCATATATTTGCTTGCTATTAAACCTGTTATAGCTAGCATATGCCTCTTTTAAAGTTTTTTGATTGTTCGGTTGTTTGTAGTTAGCATATGTCCAGTTTCAAATGCTATATTTGGTTGTTCGTAGTATGCTTTGTCTATTCTAGTTATTCACAACCTAATGTTCTATATGTGCAAGTATAAACTATGCAGTTTAATTTCATCAATACCACTACGAATGACTACATTTTGTTGCTGCATCTTGTAGTTAACACACCTTTCCATTTTTATTTAACAATAACTAGTGTACTTAGACCGGCACAATACCAGTTTGAATGACTATGTTTGCTTGTTTTTAAATGTCAGGCCTGTTTTAGTTAACACACCTTTCCACTTGTTTTGCCTTACTAGCGTGCTTAAACCTGCACACTTAAGCTATCTTTTCGAGATAATTTTTTCTGCCATGGATATATTTGGTTGATGTTTAGCCTGTTGTGCTTAACATGCCTCTCGATGTCCCTACACAGGACAATTTTGGGAATGACTGTTGTTTTCCATCGAGATTAGTTTCATCCCATGGCTTATATATACTCACTGTTCAGGATATCGGTAGTTGGTACCATATAGGTCGGCGGCTGATAAGGGACTAATCGGTGCATTGGACTTTTAACTGAATATATTTGTAACCCATTTATCGTTAGGTTAACTAGGGCCATATGTAATATATCTGAGGCTACAAAGCAACATGCACAGTACTTAATTTCTAAATATGCAATACTAGGCTACATAGCAACAAGCAAGAGTGTTACCTTAATGTTCTGATGATGTCCAGATATACGTAGAAGAGCAGCAACAACAACAACAACAACAACACAGCCCTGTTTGGATACTCAACTTAGCTAGAGGTTAGAGTTAGTTTTTAGCTCATGACTAACCCTGAACTAACTCCATCCAAAGAGGTGTTTGGATGAGAGAGTTAGATTGACAATAAATGCACTAGGACAACTAGCTCCAATTAACACCTCTTGGGTTGGATATTTTTTTTGGGTGGGTTAGATGCAACTAGCTCAAACTAGCCCTCATGTTTGGAAATACTTTAGGGCTATTTGAGCCCGAACTAACTCAAACTAACTATAACCCATGGATACAACAGCAGCTAATCAGCCGATAATTTGTAAGAATGCAATAAACTCCTTCTGGCCCATAATATAAGATGTTAATTTATCTAATATGTGAGTATATTGGATGTTATAAGATATTATTAAAGAGTGTTGTACTACATCATTGTGCAATTGTTGTTTAGTTTCTAATATTAACTTGGTGCTTTTAGGTACATATGCCATTGGTAAAGATCCGCGCTTCGACCTTTTCTACGTATGGGGCAATGAGATATCGTTCAACCAGCATCAAGTGAGGAAGCTGATAAAGATTGTTAGTAAAATGGGTCAAAAGATGACAATTAAACTATTTTTTACACTTTATCAAAGACAATAGCGAACTTCAGGATGGTAAGTAAGAACTCTACAGCCTTCTTTTTACTGCCCATAATGAGTTGTGTTAGATGACAATGTCTGTCCTTTGCAGTGGTTCCCAAAGCAGTTTACTCAAGATTGCCTTTCAAACTACATGATTTCTAGGCATGCAAAGGTTAAAGTATTTCTACCAGAACACGATGATTATCTACATGTTTTCATGAAGACCATGAAGGATGGGCGGTCGGCCATCACAAGGGGTTGGACTAGAGTCGTGTGTGCCTTCTGCATGGAGGAGGGCACAATAGGGCATTCCGCTTCACCTTGTTCAGCAACCAGAATGTATTTCGCCTCTTTCTTTGCCGTCTTTAACAGTACAAGTATACAACTGTGGTTCATCATTCTTTATTTGGTTCTTATGTAATTCTTGAACATGTGTACCTATGAATCGAATAATGCATTGGTTGTTTGAACCTGATGGATATGAATAAAGATATATCATACATTCAAATTCAAATCCGGTACAATTTAAAATAGCATCAATTAAATTATGGTGAAATTACGATCTGCAGGTCGTTACGGCACACACGGTTCAGAAAACACAAATGTTTGCGATATACACCATAATCTGACACGGTTCACAGAGAAAACGTGTGCAAGCATGCGCACAATTGCCGTTCGTAAAGCGTGTACGATGTCAGACAATATCACAAACGATGCGGGCAAACTAAACGTTCATGATAGTTGCCTTATCGTACACGATTCGCAACCCTGAACTGTTTCTGATGTGGTATGCATCGTAAATGTTGCACCACAAAATAGCGTGTGCGATAGTTGTCGTGTACGATGATGTTACGACGGTCCGACGCTTCGTAATCCTGTCCGACACTCGTATAACGATTAGCTAATATTCTTAATTAGTTATCGCATATGGTTTGGGAAAAGCGAATGTGTGTGATTGTCTGCTTATCATACACGTTCTATAATATTGAAAAGTTTGTGATGGGCCGCGCATCGTAAACGTAGCACCACAGAATACCGACTGAGATGGCAATGCGAGCAGAAACGAGTAGCGAGTACTTTATATGCATCAAGGCTCCCTATCCCCGACGGTGTTTTGGTCGTGTGGGAAGGACCCCCCCCCCTATCGCAGTCACTCACTTGGCGACGGTTCCAAATGTCGTCGCGGAAAGGGGTTAAAAACCGTTTGTATAGCACCTCGCTATACCAGTGGCTGCTAAACACTGTCAGCTCCTCCTCCATCAAGCCAACTCTCTTCATCTTCCTATCTAGCAGAGGAATGTGATAAACAGCCCTCTCAGGAACATCAGCTATGATGGTGTCTGACTCCTGGGAATCTGAATATTGTCGCATAGGCCGGCGAACCAAGCAACTCACTGGAGCCCATGGCATGCATGCCGGTAGCCAGCCCATATGATAAAATCTAATGCATCTGTGTGTAGTTCTGGATGAGAGTGTTAAGGAACTCAGTGTCCTTGGGGTGGTCCTAACACATAAACAAAGCGATGTTATTTGTGATAGACACAATGTAGATGGTAATCTAGTGTATGAAGTGCTATGTGATCTAACCGTGGTGTTGCCTTGGTAGTCCTCGACCTCCAATTGAATCGTGAAGGTGTCCTGATCTCATTGTGTTCCGCTAAGGACCCTGAGCTTGGACACTTGGATCTAGCTGGCTCTTTACTTCCTAGGGTTATCGTAGACCTGGCTCGCTGTCACCTAAGTGTGCTTTGTTGTGAAAATTATGATGTTTCGTTTTTTTCAGATTTGCCACCGAATGAGCATAGTTAGCGAGTTCCAAATTCCATGTTCTTATTATTCCTATTGGCAATGCACTACTCCGAACTGTTTTGAAGGTTGGCTGCGTTTTGATCCGAGATGAGGGAGGTCATTGTGTCAAGGCCTGGCTGAATGATGTGCAAAATGTGAATGGGGAGGGAACATGAGCCGAATAAGTGAAGAGAAGTTTCAAGCTGGATGAAACAGAGAATGCAAATCATGTGGACGTAGTGGGGGCAGTGCCATTGAGCAAGGTTATCGACGGTCGTTGATCTACCTAGGAAATTGTACAAGCAATTATCTGCGCTTCAGTGGTGATTTAAAGAGCTGGATCGGTAGTTTATTATTTGACTAGAGTGATGCATGCCATCAAATTGGATGTGATATGGCGGTTGGGTGGTATATGGCCATATGATAGAGTTTGCATGTGAGCCATAGCTGTCCTCGTTTATGGTCTGCATAGTCACACCAGAGTACTTTTGGTTGGTGTTAGCCTAGTGCGCGCAGGTCATGGTTGCCTCCTTGAAATGTTTGAGAAAGGAGTGTTTCACGATATCACATGTTTGCTGAGCTCTGCATACTACATGTCATTCACAAGGTTAAATTTGCAAGAAAAATCTTGCCGACACTACACCGTGCATGGCATTAATATAGGATTGAGAATCATTGAGATACATGATAGTAAAAAAGATCCAGTGTCACCAGCGCTCGAACATCCGCCGTTGGGCACCTCATCATTTTAGTTCGTCTTTGACGTTCCTATAGGAGGTCGCCTAGTGGATTGTTGGGGTTCAGTAGCCCAGGCATGTCATTAGGATGGCAAGACAGGCCAGCCGTTAGGATACCGCGGATGTATCCGACGTCCTGGCTGTGCCCTCGTGGTGGGGCTCGCTATCTGGAAAGAACCCTGGTGTGGGGTGTGGCGTCAGTGCTACACAGGGCACTTGCATGACCGTCAATTCCAACTTATATTCTTATGAGTTCAGTCAGGGGCATGTGACATGGAGTTCCTAGAGCTCTTCATGGGTCCAAGGGGACTCTCTCAGCTCCTCCACTTGCTTAGTTTTATGATTTCCGAACTTAAAGTATCCGTGGAACTTCATTTCCCGTTGGCTTATTTTGCAGTCTCCATTTCTATCTCAGAGTGCAAGTTTCATTTTTCCACAAAGGTGGATTTATTAGCTCAAGATAGACATAAAGAGGATACAAACATAATGAGTATACATCCCACCTCTACATAGTTAGGATGCACACAGCTAACACGAATACACGCACACAAAGGACACATCGGCAAATAGCATAGTCATATAAGACCAAAGCTATGCGTAGGTGAGGAGAAAAAATAAATAAAGTGATCGCATCCGCGAATGGCAAAAGACACGATGACCATATCCATGGCAATTACTTCATGACATGACATGGATGACGAGGTTTTTCAACAGCAACACCTTCAAGAAGGGAACGACGCGAAGGTATCGCCATCATCAGAAACAACCACTCAAGTTCAGAATCTAAGTTTACATTCGTAAGAATCACTCCAAGTATATCCAAGCAATGCCTTCAGCAAGGTAGCAACGTAAAAAGATCGCCATTGCGAGCTATAACCAACTCGGGCCAAACCTAGGCTTTCACCCTAGTGCTCGAGTAGGACCACCATCGACAGTATCACTTATGTGCGACCGCCACCACTTTTCCGCCATTCCGGCAACTACATGCGATGTGTAACCACCATCGCTGCACAACCATCCCTCTGTGTCAAGCGGTCGTCAATAGTTTGCATCTTCCCAGCGAAAGTCAACAACTAGATCTGGAGAGAGGTACCCTCATGAAGACCTTCGGTAACCACGGCAATCCGCAGCAAGTCTGCCATCACAGGCCGGAGTGGTCACCACGGGGACCAACAATAATGATGGAGCACACCACTATGCACAACTACCAGATCAGCACGACACCACCAGATCGGAGCACCATGGTCGTCCCTGACCTCTCCCGCCATTGTGCCGCTGCCTCACATCCGCGGAACCGCTGAAAGCCCGCAGGCGGACATCGGCACGTCTGGATCGGGACGTAGGAGCCACACCGGTGATGACCGCGGCAAACCGTCAAGAGAGGGATGTGCAGCCGGAGGAGAGCGGAGTGCATCTTTGTTATGAAAATATATCTGAAATTGTACGACGTAGAATGTATGACCGAATCCGAATAATGCACGGCTTGCATTTGCAGCCATGGCTGTCATTATATCAAGTTACTAGATGACACCCCACGCATTGCTTGGGAAAAATTTAGCACATAAAGTTGAATAAACTTGATAAAAAAATCTATGCACTGTACATTTCCAATATATGTAATAGTTTGGTGTTTTAGTAGAATGAAAGTTATGTAAAAGGGTATGGAAATACCACAAATGACTGAAATGGCTATGTAACAATACAGGCAAAAGGAAATTCAAACATGTGATTGTGGGAGTGAAGGATTTGACACGCCGCAAGTGAAAAAGTTTCACAAATTAATAACTTACAATCCTATGATACAAATTATGTATTTTGAGCTTTTCTACAAAATCATATGTCCAAATAATAACACATATAAATAAGTTAACTGATATTAAACAGATAATATTTTTGAATGAGATCTAAGAGCACAACCAGAAAAAGAATGAGATCTAAGAGTACCGCCAGAAGATATTAGGGAAATGACACAGCAGAAGAAGTTCTAAAGTAAATTTTGATTAAATAGATTACCCCATGGTATTTTTCATACTGCGATTCTTCATAAGAGATAACAATGGCTAACACCTCAATCTAATCACTATCGAATCGTCAGACAGCAAACAGCAGCGTACACTGGAGACAATATACTTTTAGGCTGTTGGAGTAAACCACGTTACGTGCGTGGTGTGTGTGGCATGTGTTGGGGAACGCAACGGAAAACGAAAATTTCCGGTATAGCGAGCACGCCCAGGACCACTATGGAGACTGCATCCAAGGTTTGATCTGAACCGTACCGACTCGAAGCGCAGTGGAAGAAGAGTCGGTGTAGATCGTCGGTGCAGATCCCCGCAGCTAGGATTTACAAACCTCCCAACCGCAAGGATGTACTCCCTCTCCGGACAGCCCTTCGGGAGGCGGTCGGACACTCCCCCGGACGATGTCGCGGACAGCCCTTCGTGAGGACCCTCGAAACTTGGACGGAGACTCGGACAGCCCTTCGAGAGGACACTCGAACAGCCCCTCGGGCAAAAGATCGAAAACACAATCTCTCTACGGGGTTGCACACATACGGTGTCAGCTATCCAGCAGGGCTTCGCCGTCCAGAACTAGTTCCTGCCGGAACCCAGACAGCCTTACGGCTCTACGAAACTCTTTTCGTGGGAGGGAGAGAAGAAGCCAGATAATGCATAACATGTGTATGAGATCAAGGGATGAAGAGATGGCAGCTCTCACCTCCTCTATTTATAGGAAAGCCAAGGGGTAGTGTGCCTCCATGTTTTTACCAAAAAACCCCATGCATTATGTCACACATGAGGGTGTTAAGGTAAAATGGGATGCCATGTGGAGCTCCAAGGAGCTCCACCACCCATGGCCGGCCACCCCTAGGGCCCCCCCCCCCCCAAATGGGGTTCCTTCCCTTGTAAGCCACTACCTTCTAGAACTTTGACCAAGTCTAAAAAGGTGGCTCTACATAAATATCCCAAAAAGCACTTTCACTATTCACGACGACATTTTTCAGCGTCTGATCGAACTGAAAATATTTATGTGGGCTAAGAACATTTCTAGTACCCACTAAAATGATTTTCAACGCGTTCCGAAACAATTCCGGTTTTAGTGATTTTCATCTGCGAAACGCATCTGAAGTGGCTCCGGCAGCTCCGGAACATTTCCGGTTTTTATCTCAGAAAATTCCAAAAAGCTTCCAGAATGATTCTGGCACCCTCCAAGAATTATCAGGCATGTGCCGAAACCAATTTGACTTAATGGTATATCCCGAAACTACTTTTCGGTATCATCGAAACGTATCCGATGACCTCTCTCTGCGGTACGATTCCGCTGTCCGAAACCATTCCGGTGTCCGAAACTTTTTTCTGTGATTTTCTCTCAGACTCCCTGTCTAGTATTCAGCAGATAGATGACCCTTAAGCGTGTGACCCTATAGGTTCGGTGAAGTATAGACATGACCCGGAACCCCTTCCGATCAATGATCAACATCGGAGCGGTGGACACCCATATTGACCCCTATACCGCGGCTCCTGAGCGGTAGTACCGCTCCAGACCAAAATCTCGTGTTTTGCTCAGCGGAAGTAGGCACGGAAGTATTTTTTTACCACTCGCAAGCAGTAGTACCGCTACCACTTGCGGTAGTACCGTGAGGTCGAAGGGTAGTACCGTGGGGACGAGCAGTAGTACCGCTCCGGCGGTTCTACTGGCCTTTTGCCTCCTCGCTATTGTTTTTCAAAGGGGTACTACCGCCCTAGCGGTAGTACCGCTCCTTGGAGCGGTAGTACCGCTCTGTGCGGGCTGTGAGCATAACTGTTGGATTTTTCCCCACCTATAAAAGGGGGTCTTCTTCCCCATTGAACCTTATCCTTTGAGCTCGTGTTCTTCCCCCATTGTTGACCTTCTTCGAGCTGGCTAACTCTCAATCCCTCCATGGATTCTTGCTAGTTTTTGAGGGAAAAGAGAGAGGAGATCTAGATCCACATTTCCACCAATCACTTTCTCCTCTATGTGAGGGGAACCTCTTGGTTCTAGATATTGGAGTTCTCCTTCTTGTTCTTCCTCTCATTTTCCTCCCTAGCATTAGTAGCTTCGGTGCGATTTGAGAGAGAAGGACTTGGGCACTCCGTGTGCCCTTGCCATTGCATTTGGTGCATCGTTTTGAGTTCTCCACGGTGATACGTGGAAGTTAAAAGTTGAGGAGCTTATTACTCTTGGGTGCTTGGTACCCTTGAGCTTGTTCCTCTTGGGTGCTTGGGCGTCCTAGACGGTTGGTGGTGTTCGGAGCTCAATCATTATGGTGTAAAGCTCCGGGCAAGCGTCGGGGTCTCCAATTAGGTTGTGGAGATCGGCCCGAGCAATTTGACGGGTTCCGGTGAGCGCCCCCAAGGGTTGCCAAAGTATACGGGTTCGGTGACCGCCCCCAAGGGTTGCCATTTTGTACGGGTTCGGTGACCGCCCTCAAGGGTCCCTTAGTGGAATCACGGCATCTTGCATTGTGCGAGGGCGTGAGGAGATTACGGTGGCCCTAGTGGCTTCTTGGGGAGCATTGTGCCTCCACACCGCTCCAAACGGAGATTAGCATCCGCAAGGGTGTGAACTTCGGGATACATCATCGTCTCCGCGTGCCTCGGTTATCTCTTACCCGAGCCCTTTACTTATGCACTTTACTTTGTGATAGCCATATTGTTTCTTGTCATATATCTTGCTATCACCTAAGTAGGTTTTCTTGCTTAGCATAAGTTGTTGGTGCACATAGGTGAGCCTAGTTGTTGTAGGTTTTGTGCTTGACAAATTAACCGCTAGGTTTATTCCGCATTTGTTCAAGCCTCAACCGTAATTATTTTAAAGCGCCTATTCACCCCCCTCTAGGCGACATCGACGATCTTTCAATTGGTATCAGAGCCTCGTCTCTCTTTGTTAGGCTTAACCGCCTAGAGAGTAAAGATGTCGACTAGGGGATTAGGATTCTGTGACACACTTAGTTTCGATGGCACAAATTTTGATGTTTGGGTAATTCGCATGCTTAATCTCTTTAGGGCCATGGACCCAAATTTAGAGCGAATTGTAGATATGGGTCTTTCTCCTCCAAAAGATCCCCAAAGATTATCTTTAGAGGATGAGAAAAACTCTTATCTCAATTCTCAATCTTCTAATATGTTTTTCGATGCTTTGAGCAATGTAGTTATATTTCAACTCATGCCTTTCCGGGATGCTCATGAGTTGTGGACAAAGCTTCAAGATAAATATGGCGTGTCCAAGTTTTGTGGGGATGATCGTTCTCCCTCCACCTCCGGTCGTGTTGTGTTCTCAACTTCTTCTACTTCACCTACATGTGGTTTGCCACAAGGTAATGACATGGTGAGTAGTGGTGTTCATTGCAATGATGATAGTGGGCTTAGTTTTGATAATCCTTCATCACTTTCTTGTTGCGATGCTTCATCTTTGGACTCTAGCACTTCGAGCACTCCAAATGTTTCACATGCTTGCGTTGATAGTCCTTGCATATCATGTACAAATTGCTTGACTAAATCTCATGATGATATGCTTTCTATGTCTTGTTGGCATGATAAAAATGCATGTATTTCCTCGAGTTGTTGTGCTAACAATGTAGAGGAAAACCAACACTCCATGGAACAAGATGTGGTCTTGAATGGTGCTTCAAGGGATCCCACATCATCATCTATTGCTTTTTGCCTTATGGACAAGGCTTCAAAGGTATCTCCCACTTTGAATCCTAATATATCTTGTGATAATATTGATGATGGCAAGAGTGATGATGATGTCGATTATGATGAAGAGAATGATGATGTTGCCTCCTTAAAAATTAAGGGGGAAATAATTTTTAAAGCTCTTCTTAAGAATAAAATTGCTCGTTCCAACTTCATGGAAATCATGTCTATTGCTATTGAGGGCAAGAAATATATTGATGAGTTGGAATCTCGTCTTGAGGAGCATGAGGTCACCATTGATAAAATGGAAGGTCATGAGCGTGATTACGCTAATGAGATTGCGGACCTCTCTCAAGCTCTTGAACTTGAACAAACCACCAAGGAATCTCTTGAGGAGACTTTTGCTCTAGAGTTATCTAGAGTGAAGGAATCTCATGATAGAGCTCTTGAGGTGGCCAATGTTTTTGAAACTAAAAATGCTAAGCTTGAAGTTGCTCATGCTAGACTCCTTGAGGATTTTGAGCACCTCGAAAATGGCTCAAGGGTCATCAAGGGTGAGCTCATCAAACTCACTGAGTCTCATGCTCAACTTGAAGCTTCTTATTTAAAAGAGCTTGCCAAGTTGCCTTCTCCTATTGTTGTTAATGATGATGCTTGTGCTACTAACTCTATTTCTTGTGAAGCATCCATTTTAAAGGAGAACGTTGAGCTATGGGCTCAACTTGAGTTGCTATCTAGCAATTATGGGAAATTGGAAGAAAGCCATGAAAAGCTCTCAAGCTCTCATGATGATCTTCTAGTATCCCATAATGTGCTAAAGATAGCTCATGAGGCCATGATTGCTAAGGTAACATCTAAGGAGCCTCATGTGGACACTAGCACTACTTTTAGTCAAAATGCTATATTGCCTTGTGCTAGTCCTCGCGATTCATCCATGCATAACGTTGGTACATCTTGTGATGAATTGCTTTCCTTGCCTTGTTGCTCTAACGATGAAGCTTATACTTCCTCTAGTGCTTGTGTTGAGACTAACCATGTAGAGGAAATCAAAGAGCTCAAGGCCCAAGTCACTTCTTTGAAGAAAGACTTGGAAAAGAGTCATGAAGGGAAATTTACACTCAACAACATCTTGAGAGTGCAAAAATCCCCCAATGACAAAGGTGGACTTGGATTCAACTCCAACAAGAAGAAGAAGTCCAAGATGAACAAAAAGAAGGGCGAAGAACAAGTCAAGAATTCGGCCAAGATTGTTTGCTTCAAGTGCAAAGTAGAAGGGCATCATGTTAGATCTTGCCAATTGAAGAAGAAGGCCATTAGTGACAAGCAACAAGGGAAGCGGCCACAAGTTCGATCTCATGCTCAACCACAAGTTGAAGAAAGTCCTCTTCCCAAGAATCCTCAAGCTAATGCTTCTCAAATTGAGAAATCAAGTGAGAAGAAAGTGAAGAGTAGACGTTGCTACTTATGTCGTGAGAAAGGTCACCTCGCCTCTTCATGCACTAGTGGTAACTTATCCAACCCAATTATTATTGATGATATCTATTCTCTTGGGAAGGATAATGTTGGCCATGTGTTTGCCAAATTTGTTGGTGCTCAAAGTGGTGTCAAGAAAAGAACCATTTGGGTAGCCAAGCCTATTGTGACTAACCTCTTAGGACCCAACTTGGTTGAGGACCAACTAGCTCAAACTTGATCAATAGGTGTTGTTGGAGGGCATTGGAGACTTGGCTACATTATGAAGATTTAAGGGGACTTCATCATTCGTATTGTCTCAAGCCAAGTCAATTGGGTTATCAAGTTTCTATTCTAGATCCAATGTGCCTCCTTCCGGTAACTTGTACTTAAATTGTTTACATCGAAAGTTACTTGCCCATTTGCATGTTTTGGTTTTGTTCCTTGCATGTGGTAGTATATGTTGTGCCTCCAATTTGCTTATCTAGAGTAATCAAGTATGTGTGTGTTGGTTTGCACATCATGTACGTGTGTGTAGTGCGTTGAGCCTTTGCGCATCTTGTTTGTATGTTAGTTGGCTCTTGTGAGAGATTAATGGAACATCCCATTTTGGGGGAGTGATGTTCTTTGTGCACCTCACGGTCCCATAAATGTGTTTACATGAGGAATACCACCTAGTATTGATATTGCAAGCTTATCTAGTCACTATGTGGTATGTCTTCTCATGAGAAATTCAAATTCTAAATAGTCCATTAATTATCTCTTGTTGGATCCTCTTTTTGCCTCTTGTTAAGTTTTCTTTAATTGGTATCACATTATGGGGGAGTAATATGCTATGTATATTACTAGCCTAGAAAATGTGTACATTTGAGATATTGTCACCTAGAATTGATATTGTAAATTATCTTGTTCCTACGTGGCATGTTAGCTCTACAAGTTGCAATTTGCTTGTGTTTGGTGTGAAGATGATGTCGGATATCCTTGCTATCTACCACCGGGAATTATTTCCAAATACTTGTCTTTTGACAATTGGTACTCACTTATGTGCGGTAGAAATTATTGATCATCTTCACATTGGCGTTTGCTTTTTATTTGCCTTATCTCTTGCCAGGTTTGTGTCAACTCCCATTGCCTTCCGTGCCACTTGAAGATCTTGTTGTTTTCTTGATCTTGTCTAGTGTTTTCCTTGATATAGTGAACGTGGTGATCCTACCGTGTGCATTTTGTATTCAAATGCAAATTCTCTATAATGCACAACTCGTGGGGGAGCTATCCTATTTTCTATAAAACACTAAACTTGTGATCCATTTGAAGTGTGTGTTGGTGGACGGCAAGCCGTTTCTTTTTGGTACTTGTGCCATCATGAAACTTTGTAGAGAGCTTGGTTTGTTTGGAACCATCCTCTCTTTGGGAGTTTGATATCGTTTTGTGGGTTCCAATGGATATCTCATTCCTTGATGTATCTTTTAATGATATCTCCAAGTGATGATTTCTCCATTTGGTATTCTTTTCACTTGGTATTTCCTTGTATTTTGGTATCGGTTCTTGAAAGTCTTGAGCATGCATATTAACTTCATGTAGTTTCCGTGGCATGCTTTCTCTCTTTGACCCAATATATAGGGGAAACTCCACCAAGTCTCAAATTGGATGAGATGTGCATGAATTTCATTTCCATATCTATATGCACATATTTATGTGGAGTTTGTCCTATGTATTGTTGGTGTTTCTAACTCTTTGGTCCCAATGAGTTTGGGTACCATTTTGTTTGTGTTGTTGTTCTAGGAACAATTGGAGATGCATTGGATGCTCGGCTCACTCACAAGGAAGGTGTTGTCACCATGTGCTTTTTGGAGTCAAGCTAGGATGATCAATGAACTACTTTGTACCTTCAATTGGTATCTACTACATCCTTCCAATGTTAACTCGGTAACAAGTATCTTCATATACTTCATGCACACATTTCTTGCATCAACCTTGTGTAGGTTGTATCATGGCATGTTATTCATTCTCTCTTGTGATACTTGTTTCCTTTCTCAAAGCATCCCAACAATGATCTCTTGTTGCTAGTTGTGATGTCTTTGATGGTTGTGTGGTAGGAATTCATTTATGTACAATAAGACCATATCTAGCCATGTGCTATGCTTCCAAGCAAATATCTTATTGGTATATCTATGACTTCCTTTTGGATATCTTGTTCCTTCGTGTTGTAACTATTTCGGGTGTACATCCTTCTTTGTAGATATATATCATCATGATCTCGTCTACCTAGAACCTTATACACTTGAGAGAAATTACATCTCTAGATGATATCCTTTCTTTCACGTCCACCTTGTCTTTCTTGTTATTTCTTTGGTGGCTCCGTGAAAGCTTTTGCCTTGAGTGCATGTCTTATCTCGTTGCATCTTGATGCACTCCTGTGTGGTGAAGATTATTTTCCTCATGCTTATCTCTACGAGGCTTTTGCCATCTTAATTGGTATCCCTCGTCTTGATGAGGCTTTCATCTTCTATCTTCACCATGGGTTGTCACAAGTGTTGGTTATTCATTTTGCATTTTTAGTGTGCTTGTGAACCCTTTTGCTTGGTGTGTGTGGGGAGGACATGTCATGCACCTTGTATCTCCACTATCCAAGACTATGTTGATGCTTAATGCTCATTCGTACATTAGTCTTCTCAAGTGCTTTGCCATGACTCACACACATCATTTTGGTTGAGCCTACTCTTAAGTTGCCTCTTTTATATGTTGCTCAACCATTTGTTTGTTGCAAGTGCTAGGCTTTGTTTCCTATATGCTCACTTGCACTTGTTGTGAGTTTCTATTGATTTTCGGGGAGTGATGATCCTATTTTGTGCACTCGGTATCCTAATGCAAATATTGTAAGAAGTGCACAAATCATGGAGAGCTTCACTAGTGTCTTTAGAACACTCTGTTGCTCTCTTGCACTTGTCGTGAGGTTCTATTGATCTTGGGGGAGTGACGATCCTATTTTGTGCTCGTTGTATCCAGTTACAAAACTAAATTGTGCACAAATCATGGGGAGCTTCTCTAGTTTCTCTAGAACACTCCTTTGCTCATATCATAATTTATTTCATTCATGTGGCACGTAGGATCATTGGTCTAGTTGGCTCAATTGATATCCGTTGATTGCTTGCTTCAATTGGTATCTTTTGATTGCTTGTTTGCTTGTTTCTCTCTTTCTTATGTCTTTGTGGCATATCTTTCTTTTGTAAACTTTGGGCCTAAATATAGTTTGTTTTCCTCCTAGTATTTACCGTCAAACTTGTGTATTGCATTCCACTCCCTTGTTGAGAAATACACAAATTATGGAGGAACACAATTTATATTGGCCTTCTAAGCTTTTCTCCCATTTTGGCAATCGATGCCAATGGGGGAGAAGTTTCAGAGAGTTTTGTGGAGAAGTTTAGAGAATTCTCTCCTCTTGCTTTGGTTTTGTTCCTAAGCATTTGCATCTCTTACTCATGCATCATTGGTTGTTGCATTGCATGGTGATGCATAATTCCTTATATAAACTCTCTTGAAAGTGATTGTCATCAATTACCAAAATGGGGGAGATTGAAAGAACATGTGGTGCCCCCATGTTTGGTTTTGGTAATTGACGACAATCTCTATGGACTAATGGTTGCCTTGAGTTATATTTGAAGGTTTTGTCCATAGGCTTTTCTTGGAGTACATGTGTTGGTTTCAAGGAGAGTTTGTGTTGACCAAGGTGCTATTAAGGAATTATCCAAAGATTGGTCATGTGAGAGTTGAGCTTATTGCAAGCATGTCTTGAAGAAGAAGATTGTGTGATCATTCATGTTTACCTTCAAGACATCATCCAAATGAAGAGAGTTGGAAAGATTCTAGGTTGATCAAGACTAAGTCAAGAGTGAATCAAGTTGATCAACTCACAAAGCGTAGAAGATGTACCGAGAGGGATCAAGTGATCCCATGGTATGGTAAGCATTGTCCATTGTGCTTTGTGTACTAACCCATGGTCTATGTGAGAGTTCTATGTGGGGTTAGGTACGTGTTCATGGGCTTGCGTCAAGAGGAAGATATCACTCAACCCATGGAGAGGATGACATCAAGTGGTGATCGTCATCAAGATTGCCGTGTGCAAGTTCAAGTGGAGCATCACGAAGAGATCAAGTGCTTGAAGCTTGCCGTCCATTGTGGTGACAATGGACTTGTGAAGATGTGCCGAAGAGTGGCTCACCCATAGTGGACTATGGGGGAGTAATCATCTAGTCTTCATCGAGCCAACGCAATCAAGAAAGGTGTCCAACTTGAGGGTGTCAAGATCGTCATCATCTAGCTCAAGTGGACCATGTGCAAGGCAAAGGTTTGCCCTTCATAGGTTTTCTATTTTACCGGTCTCATGGTGGTAGTTGGGAGACCGGGTTATAGGATCGATAGCCCTACTATCAAGGGGGGCTCTCAAGTGAGTAGCTTGATCGTATCGTTCGTCGAGAGCTCAAACCATTGCATCCTTGCATCATGTTTCTTGGTTCTTGTTTGGTTCTCTTTGTGAGTCTTAGATCTCATGGCCATCTTGATGACAAGCTTGAGTTCATCGAAAACGGAGTTTGCATGCGTCTTCTATGATGTTTTCGATGTTGGAGGTTTTACCGGTCTTATCCGAGGAAGGGTTCTCACCATTTTCTTTTGGGACATTTCTCATTTGCTTCTTATTGGTATTTCTATCAAGATTGTGTTAGCCCTTGTCGCTAGCTTTCCAACAAACTTGGTTTCGTCGAATTCGGAGTCCGTTTGCAGAAGTTGTGTCAGTTTTGGTGTCCTTTAAAGGGGCTGCTGCGGATGTAATTTTTTAGTACCGCTCATGGGAGCGGTACTACCGCGACTCCTGAGCGGTAGTACCGCTCCAGAGCTGTGCTACCACGGCTCCAGAGCGGTAGTACCGCTCCGGACCAAAATCTCGTGTTTTTCTCAGCGGAAGTAGGCACAGAAGTATTTTTTTGTACTGCTCGCAAGCAGTAGTACCGCTACCACTTGCGGTAGTACCGCTATCCCTAGCGGTAGTACCGTGAGGTCGAGCGGTAGTACCATGGGGACGAGCAGTAGTACCGCTCCGGCGGTTCTACTGGCCTTTTGCCTCCTCGCTGTTGTTTTTCAAAGGGGTACGACCGCTACCTTGGAGTGGTAGTACCGCTCTGTGCGGGCTGTGAGCATAACGGTTGGATTTTTCCCCACCTATAAAAGGGGATCTTCTTCCCCATTGAACCTTATCCTTTGAGCTCGTGTTCTTCCCCCATTGTTGACCTTCTTCGAGCTGGCTAACTCTCAATCCCTCCATGGATTCTTGCTAGTTTTTGAGGGAAAAGAGAGAGGAGATCTAGATCCACATTTCCACCAATCACTTCCTCCTCTATGTGAGAGGAACCCCTTGGATCTAGATCTTGGAGTTCTTGGTGTTCTCCTTCTTGTTCTTCCTCTCATTTTCCTCCTTAGCATTAGTAGCTTCGGTGGGATTTGAGAGAGAAGGACTTGGGCACTCTGTGTGCCCTTGCCATTGCATTTGGTGCATCGGTTTGAGTTCTCCACAGTGATACGTGGAAGCTACAAGTTGAGAAGCTTATTACTCTTGGGTGCTTGGTACCCTTGAGCTTGTTCCTCTTGGGTGCTTGGGCGCCCTAGACGGTTGGTGGTGTTCGGAGCTCAATCATTGTGGTGTAAAGCTCCGGGCAAGCGTCGGGGTCTGCAATTAGGTTGTGGAGATCGCCCCGAGCAATTTGACGGGTTCCGGTGACCGCCCCCAAGGGTTGCCATTTTGTACGGGTTCGGTGACCGCCCTCACGGGTGCCTTAGTAGAATCACGGCATCTTGCATTGTGCGATGGCGTGAGAAGATTACGGTGGCCCTAGTGGCTTCTTGGGGAGCATTGTGCCTCCACACCGCTCCAAACGGAGATTAGCATCCGCAAGGGTGTGAACTTCGGGATACATCGTCGTCTCCGCGTGCCTCGGTTATCTCTTACCCGAGCCCTTTACTTATGCAGTTTACTTTGTGATAGCCATATTGTTTCTTGTCATATCTTGCTATCACCTAAGTAGATAAGTTGTTGGTGCACATAGGTGAGCCTAGTTGTTGTAGGTTTTGTGCTTGACAAATTAACCGCTAGGTTTATTCCGCATTTGTTCAAGCCTCAACCGTAATTATTTTAAAGCGCCTATTCACCCCCTCTAGGCGACATCGACGATCTTTCACGGGGCTTTTAATATCTAGAGGGGGGGGGGGGACTGGAAAAAAATCAAACTTACTTGTGGCGCACCATTTGCTAGGTCGCCACTAGTAACACAAAAAAAATTGGTTTAAAAAATTGAATTTTTTTTCAATATATGATATGTAATATGACCGGGAAGTTTGAAATATTTTTTCAAAATTTCATCACACTCATGAACATGAACAAAGGCCTAGATATCAACAAGGTTTAATAGGATTGATATGATAGATATATCAACAAGTGCCTGTGTAGTGAGCTGGTGCTGAGGTTGGATAGAACCGCGAAGTTAAGCGTGCTTGGGGTGGAGTAGTGTGAGGATGGGTGACCTTTCGGGAAGTTTGACCATGGAGTGCGATTTGACTTGAGATTAAGCATATTGACCTAAGATTAAGCCCTAGTGACCCGAGATTAAGAAAAAAATTAAAAAATAATAGTGGCGCACCTATAGTGTGCCATTAATGGCAAAAACAGGTGCGCCACTAATTAGCCTTTTCCTAGTAGTGCTTATTGCTATGCCTAGGTGCCATCTCATCAGTGTTGCGTATGTGTCATGTCCATGTGTCAATTTTTGCCCTAGGTTGTGAAGCAACCTATATTTCTGTCATTCCCAAAATTCCCAAAAAAATATCATAAATTTTTTGGGTCATATCTTCGTCAAATATGTAAAAATCCTTCCTTGCCTAGTTCAAAACTAATTCAACAATATTCATTTTCCTATTATGTTCAGAACATCACTTTGTGAAGGAAGTGCTATTTATATATTCTTGATTGCCCTCAAAATTGTTGGGCACTCTTTCCTATCCAAATCATGGCCTCATGACAGAATTTAACTCCATTTGCCTAGCAAATCTTCCTCGACAAATTTCCAAAGTTTTTGTCCACCTAGAAGCATTGTGAAGGAAGAACCTTTTTTATATATCCAAATGACATGAAATTTATACAGTTCCTTCATATGCCAAAATTATCACCCTCCTCCAAATTGCAGCTCAGTCAAATCATCTATGTGAGCCCAGGTTCAATTTATATTTTATGGCCAGATTAGCACAATGCAAAGCAAGTGTTTTCTAGACCCCTCCTATTACCGTCAAACTTTTTGGGCACTCTTCCATACCCAAATCATTGCCACATTATAATATTCAGCTCCATTTTCCTGGTAAATCTTTCTCAGGAAATTTCCAAAGTTTCTACCTCGAGAGAAGCTTTGTGAAGTAAGTACTAGCTAGGCTTACCCAAATGATCTAAAAACTTACCAGCGCATGACCATACCTATGTAACTTACCTACACCAAATTTGAGCTCATTTCATTCATCCAATTTCTCTCGCTAATTTTCCCAAGTTTCTGTCTAAAGAAGGGCATTGTGAAGGAAGTACCACTTTGGCATGTCCAAATGGTATCAATTTTCTACGGTGCTTTCCTATGCCCAAATAACTATCCTCCACCAAATTTCAGCTCAATCCATTCATTATTTTGAGCCCAGCTTCAACATTCATATGTTTGTCCAGTGTGGTACTTTGCAATGCAAGCACCACCTAGGATCCTCCTTTTGAGCTGAAAATTTGTGAAGACATTCTTCTTAGTACATGATCATCCTCAGCCAAAACTCACGCCCATTGGCCATGTGCATTTCCCGTACGGCTAATCAAACACTTGGCTGCTAATTCATCTTTGAGCATATTCTTGATTTCCCGTACAGTCTTGTAGTATGGTTAAATGGAACAACGAGGGATGTTTCTAATTTGGTTATTGCTAGAATAATTCATCGACTTGAGATATGCTGGGATGTTTTGCCTCTCCTTACTGAAGAAGATAAGAATGAAATTTAATTGGATGGTCCCTTTCACCGTGCTTAATTATGTTCTTCTTGAGTTTACTGCCTTATTATGTTCTTCTTGAGTTGACACTATTTATGTCCAAACCTGGGTTTATACTCTTTGCTTGTCGTCATCACTCATCGGTTGGGCTGTTTACATAATGTATTTGTTGTCCGATTGCTCCATCATATTTCCTAATGTACTTCTACATATATATGTTGGTTGTAATCTCCTTGAACGATCCAAGTACTTGATATTCCATTCTGTTCTTGTAGGTGAATGGAGCTTGTGTTGTTGATAGAAGACCGTTGATGACTTCTTCCTATGTTGAAGAGCATGTTCTGTGGTATCCAAGAGTAGCTAGCTTTAACTTGGTAGAGCGTTTTATTTTTCAATCGCAATATTTGTGATTGTGTGGAATATTGTATGGCTATGTACGTGAAGTTTTAAGTTCCTGGGCATGCAATATTTGTAGGTTAAACTGGTTGTTGTGATGTGAACGAGTGTATGAAGTTTCACATGTTCTGTTCTGTACAGAATATATTGTTATAAACCTATTTTGGTTGTTATTTGAAGATTTTCATATTATTTTCTTCTTTCTGTTTGATATATACTGCTTAAAAAGTGATGTGGATCAACTGCCAGGAAAAATCTGACAATTGGGACCCATCTAAAAACTGGACCGCAAGAAACCCTCGAAAATAAAAATGAAATGGACCGCAAAAGGCCATGCCTAGAAAATAAAAAGGCCAAATTGTTGGGCCAGGCCCATGTAGCCAGAGAAAATTAATAGAAAAAATATACGGTAAAAAGGCCGAATTGTTGGGCTAGGCCCATGTAGAAAACCGAATTGGATCGGGCTGAATCTTGTGCCACATCAGCTTGCCACGCTGGATGCCTACACGGCATGTGGAGGTTGCTAGTGACCAAAAATTTGGTCGTGGAACCAACAACCTTTTACATATCACAAAGAAGGTCACTAATTTCAGTTTACGACCGCCAGCTTTTGACCTTCTGTTTTTGGTCACAAAAAGGTCGCAAATGAAAAACTATGACCTTTCAGCGACCAATAGTGAGGGTCACAAGTTGACATATTTCTTGTAGTGAGACATCTCATCGTCCTACTTTTTGTGCGTTGTGACAGGCTTCCAAAAAATGTGAGTCATGCTCTTCTTCTAGGATATTGGGAGGAGCGACCCTGCCAGCGTGCGGAGAACAAGCGGCTCCTTGTGCTCCACAAGGTGCCTGACTAGGGCATTAGATGAGCTGACTCTACCCTCAACTTGCTTTCCCCAAATTCGCTCGAGGAGTAGTGCTATCATATTCTCCTTGCTCTTACTTTCACGGCTATGTTCCGAAATGGGCCATTTTAGTTCCCGTGTTCGGAACAAAATTATTGGGGCAGGATGTATTGGCATGAATAATTGCAATTTAATAGGATGAATAATTATAATTTAACACAAGGTGACAATGAAGGATTTGTTGTCGACATATCAAAAGTTGCTCATATCAACTGGAAATACAGAAGTAATATTCAGTCATGCAGACATAGAGTTTGTTTTCGTATATGAAAATAAATTGCCAACATATATTATTTGGCTATGGAGGCTGTTATAGTGTTTTCTTAAACTGCGGTTCAAATATCATTCACTTTTCCAAAGATAGGCCAGCAAGATATCTAGCATTTCCTCAATATGTTTGTATCATTTTGGAAAGTGTGTAAGTTTCGAGTGAAACTATACCATCTATTAACACAAGGCTAAAAAGGGAGTGGAACTGATTGTAAGAAATTCATCTTAAGATAGAGTTTTCTGGGTAGTTTGCAGCAAGTATTAAAATTTGAATTTCAGTTTGAGATATTCAACCGGCAATCTGAGATCAATACTGCTGCTCAGACACACTACACCACGACACTCAAAGCAGCTTCAAATAATTTGTTGGCATAGGTCACCTAAGGCGACACATTTAGTATCGGGAAAGACCTTCGCCGATAGAAAGGAGTTGCCGCCTAGAGTGCCGCCAGGAAAGGTCTTTCCCGACAGATAAATCTACACCGACAGACAATATGCCAGTGTTGGTGAGAGCTTTGCCAAAAGACATTTCTACACCGACAAACAGAGCTACGCCGACAGTTCATCTGACATTGTGCTACGCCGACAGATTGTGCAACATCCATAGATATGCCGACACTTCAGTGGGCTACACCAACAGATAATGCAACGCTAATACTTCTGCCGACAGACTTGCTTTCAGGGTCTACATTTTAGCACAAATGCAATGCACCATATATTAATATGGCATTAAATTCATAATATTGAATTCAAATATAGAAACAATTACAATCTTGTATTCATCACAATTACACTCTTCTATTCATCACAATATACCATAGATCAATGCACAACATACCATTTAACATATATAGAAGAGTCATCAGTGTTCTTTACTCAAGTTAACTACAATGGATTAAGGACATAAATAAGTTCACATTGAGGCTGTGGTCTGTTACAAAATGTGATGGCCAAGTTCCTATGTGACCAATTCAATCACTTGACTACTACAAAATATTACGAAAGAGCCCAAGTCTTTGATCACCAAGCCGACATGAACTTCCATATGAATAGAATGTGTCAACCATGTTTAGAACAATGCAATCACTAGAACATCTTACATCAACTTGTGGCCTTGCTATGTTTTGCCATTTGTCCCTGCACAAGAACTCATATGTTTGAGAAATCTTAGAAAATGAGAATATCTTCAAATTTGTAAGTAGCCCTTGATCCCAAAGATCTAAAATAGATGCGGTGCAAACAGGTTACACAAGATACTGATACATCCATTTTGCATCATGTTTTTATATTGATATTTATTGCATTATGGACTGTTATTACCCCTCTTCAAGATTTCATCCGATTAACCAGTTAACTTGCCGATTAATCCCTACTCGTAGGGTCACCGAGTAGCCGATAAACCGAAAAATCGTCCGATTAATTGATTAAATGGCCGATTAACTTGCTGATTAGCCGATTAATCCCCTACTCGCTAGCCAACCGAGCAGCTACCAGTTAACGATTTCCTCAACAATGGTTGTTACACGTTATGGTGTAATTCTTATGCCTTTTATCTGTCATTTTGCAAAATTTATATTAAGAGGCAGAATGCCGGCAGCTGGAATTCTGGACCGGAAAGGAGCAAATATGAGATCCCTATTTTGCACAACTTCAAAAATCCTGAAATTTTATGGAGAATTATTTTGGATTATATAAAAAATATTGGGCGAAGAAATACCAAGAGTGGGCTATGCCCTTGAAGAATTTCTACACTCCTTTCGGCAGCACGAACATTTGAAGATTCTAACGTACATCTATCTGAACCGTAAACGGCTAGGGGTATGAACATAAGGAACGTGGCTAGTTTTCTTTGGACGGCCCCTGCCCCTGTACTCACTCCTACGTGCCCCGGCAATATCCGCAACTCCCGTCTTGTTTGAAAACTCGTTCTTCACAAGCTTGTTGTGAGGCCAGTCTGGGTGTTCCGGTGAAGCCGGGCGAGCTGAAGCACAACGTTAAACCAGTGCAGCAGAAGCAGCAGGAGAACATGCAAGGCTATGGATAGATGAATCCTGCAACGAGGAAATTATGCTGTGAATGTAGGTTGAAGCGACAAAAAAACTGCTTTTGTACTTAACGCAACGCGAGTTACTTACACCACCGGGCGCAACGGTACTTGCTTGCTTCGTACAATCAGCCAAAACATCTCTCTGTCTTTTCTTCTCACGTTGTGTTGGAAGCAAGGAGCCATGTACAGTCGTCTCCGCCAGCGTTGAAATACGAGGTGCTGGCAAGCTATGGTTCGGTACTTCCATTTTAACCTCCTGCGTTCATTTAGTAGTCCGCAATAGGAAATTATTTACAGTACAAGCCATATTAGGAAATCCCAATTACAAAATCATAATCATGAATTTCTGTGGTTCTCGTAGTTCCTTGTTGGGGATAGTCGTCATTTCAAATACTACATGAAAAAGTGGAATGCCTAAGAACTTGGCATTTCTATGTGCTTGGGGACGCATCTAAAAGGTTCAGGTACAAAGGTAAGAAGATCCGTATCAATTGTTGATGAGGATTAAGCCTAGCTTCTAAAATTAATCTAGTGTGACCAATTCCATACGGTTATGAAAGGAACAACTGTATAAAAAAACCTTGCAAATCCTTCAGCCTAGATTGGAACGGCCAGATCATTCATCTACCTATTTGAATACAGGCAAAGACGGGAGATTTGACAAAACCTAGCATGCAAATCTGTTGTAGCAACAACGACGGGAAGGATTACTTACAGTACGGGGCACATTGCTGCTGCTGGACTGAACATCTCGTTGCCGAGTGCTAGCTATCTCCGCCGCCAATCTGGCGCTCCGTGCGTACTTCCCATCCCAGAAGCTTCGGACATAACTCCCCTACTATGTCCTGATCCTAGACGCATACACATTGCATTTTATTTCCAACGACAGACGCATTGCCTTTTTTATTACAGAAGAAAGATAAAAAGGACCATGTCCCATGAAACGGTGGCATGGGTGGAACGTAAAACCTCTTTGTACGTGTGTTCTGTCACGTCTATCAAAAATATTGTTACATGAAAAGGTAAAAAAAAACTCTATATGGGTCCACGATGCTGTTACGAATATCTAACGGCTATGCTAGGTTGATTTACTAAATCAATAATGATCAAATGTTACTGATTATAGTGGGATTTTCTAGAATATCTCTCTATTTTTCATCCTTATTTTCCTTTTAGTATATAATAGAAAATAGATAGATATAAGGCTGCATGCATGGTCCTGATGCGGGATATCCTCCTTTTGGAAGAAGAAAAAAACAGCAGCTGACTTTAGGTTATAATTTTTTTTAATTCTAGGTCAAGAGCAGACGAGATCGGAGATAAGAGTGCAGGCAAACGGCTGCTAGCTGCAGGCTGAGTGTAGACTTTCTAAAATTCTAGGTCGAGTGCGAATGAGATCGGCATGCAAGCGAGTTGCCGCCATGTCCGCCTGCTGGTGCCCGGCTTGTCCGTCCATCTCTTTGGGCTAACTCGATCTGCTCGACTGCTCCTTACCTCCTCGCACTTGGTTTCAAGCAGCTGGATGTACACATGCATGTCTAGAGCAAACGTGACTCCATGGAATTTGCATATAAGCTGAGCACACATGTAAGGAATCCTCCAGGAAAACACCAAAACAAGCGGTGTGTATTTATGAGCGATATGCGTGAAATGTACTCCTATGGTAGTTTTGAAATAATCAATTTGATTGTAGTTTATCTAATTTTGCTAATGCTTAGATGGGAGTTTTTTAATTGTATTTTCCAGTCAGAGGTAAAGGAGGTCTATCCATTAATAGTGCAATTACCAATCTATCATTTAATAAATAATAATAATATTAACAATAATAATAATAATATAAGTACTGGTCCTACCGATATGTTTTTGAACACCATACAGACGCAGACGCTCAAATATACACACATACACTCACCCCTATAAACCATAGTTCTAAATAGCCGCACATACGAAAAAACACTCGCTATAGCCTTTTTAGCAGGGTGCCGCTAACAGATACTCATGTATAATAGTCCGCTATTAGCCGCTATCAAGCTTTTAAATCTAGGCCGATACGACCGATAACGAGGCCGATATGTCACTTTTCGGGCTCTACCGATATAAACAAGACATATCATTTTGTAAATATCATTTTCACACATATCATCCGATATGGACCGAAATAACGACTGATATGGCCGATATCTAGCCTGATATGTCCACCGATATAGAATGATACGTAGATGACAACAATTATTACTTAGAATGCAGTGAAGTAAGATTATGCATTTATAACTTCATTATATATTATCAAAGTCATGCACAATGTTTCATACAAATGAATATATATCGTATTGTTTTTAATCATAGAGTAAGGATTTTTTGAATCTTTCTTTAATAGTTTCTTAATCAACAAGTTAATAATCTTGGGATATAATAGTGTCATGTTAAAGCATTCACATCATACATTTTATTTTTCTAAAAATAAATGTTTTGAACAAGAATAATGAACAAAAACTAAACATATTTTCTCCAATATATCTACATATCGTGCGATATATCACCCGATGTCCGATATCCGATATGTCGAAGCCAAACCGATACAAACCCGATATCCGATATTTTGAAGCTTGGCCGCTATAGCTGATTTGGAGGACAGCCACTATTTGGCATATCCCGCTATTTGAAATACTATGAACGCACACACGCATATCCTACCCATATGAGCAACTTCGGGAGACTGAGTCAGGACATCATCTTGAGATTGAAGAAGTCGTCACGGTTACCTTCCTATTCGACGGGAATGTCTCCTCCCACAAAACGAACATCGTCGAAAGGCCTGAAATAAATCCAAGAAATGCGACCACCAATGTCAAATTTTAGACTGGGTTCGATCCACCACAGGGAACCTAATTAACCGTCCGCGTTACGCTCAGTTCGCTGGTCCTATCATTTTTGGTAATGGTAACACCTTTTACGTACTTTCTTATTGGTACCTCCTATTTTTTTTCATCGTTACATTATTTCTGATGGACAACTCTTATTTTTCTCAACCACCATAAAACTTGTAATGTGATCAAGGTGCAATAGCAAAATGAAAGAACACGTACCTTAGAATTCTTGTTTCATTAGCCAACTGCCACCCTTGACCTAAGGGATTTGTTCAACTCCTCCTGCCGGTCGAATCTGATAAACAATTATGGACCTTGTATCATAGAGTGCTTCTTCAATTGGTAGATTTCTGCCTATTATATTCCATTTTCTCTCAGATTTTGCTAGATAGATTATCCAAGGACTAATGCCATCCTGCTCTTTTAACACTACTGTGGCAAACCACAAGATGAAAATCACTCGTATCCAGTACTAGGCTGGGCTTGAAGGTTGAGAAGTTGATTATATGCTGAAAACAACTACCCCAGTGGTGAAAGATGGCATAAAACATGGTTTTATAGTGATGTGATGAGAATTGGAAGACCGGATAATCCAACTATACGTCGAAACATTTCTAAAGGCGACAAGATGATATGCAATTTTTTTGAACACCTTTGCATATGATTACGAACACGAATGCAAAGGTGTTGCATCGAGGAAGACAACGCAAGTCTCCAACACGGTGTTCTTCCTGATGAACATGCGATTAGGAACACAAATGGCCTTTCTAACATCAGAACGTCAGGTAACATGGCCAACATATTCGAAGAAACTATCTTCATCGTCTGTAGTGGTTAAAATGCAAAGCAAACATGTGAACATTTACTGCTATTGTAGTCTAAGATACTGAATGGAGAGAGGTTATATCAAGTAATAAGTACACTCCTGAGGATATATGTATTAACAAAATCACACATGCTCGCCATGGTTATATATGTTAGTCGATCAGGTGTTCATGACACCGAAGTTTGGCACTAGCTACATGGTAGCGCACCTCAGTGTAATAGATTGTAGGATTAGGAGCCATTCGGGAATGATACTATAGATATTGCAAAAAATGCTTTGGCTCCACAGTAGAACTACTAACGCAGCTATCTGCTGCACAGTATTGTCTTGAATACCCCTCGTACTGTACGCAGTGCCCAATATGCCACAGTACTTCATCAAGCGGTGGACCTTACACGTCACTAGATAGCAGAAGAAGAATGCAACATCTTGTCAACAAGGATGAACCAGTTCCTTTCTCGCATCACTTCTAGGATCTGGTTCTGTGCCGAGTTATGATCTTTTGCCGAGTTATGATGTTTTGCAGATGAAGTTTATGTATCTACCGAGTTTGATTCGAACTTGAACTCGGCAATAAGAAGATACTCAGCAAACTTCTCATTTTGATTAGTGTCGGCAAAAAAGGACTTGACGAAAGAAAGAAACTCGGCAGTGCCTCACGTTCGCCTCAAGATAATAACTCGGCAAAGTAAGACACATGGGCCCCATGGACAAGCAGGCGACAGAGACCTGACTGCCGTCCATGTTTGCCCGATTTCGGCTAAAGGAAACTCAGCAACTATTTTCCATGTACTTTTTTTAGAATGACCGGGGTCACGGCTTTCTCAAGCACCCAGGGAAAAACAACTGGCAAAGTGCCTATGATCCGTAAGTAAAATCAAGCTCAAATTTTACACCTTAGGAGTTGGTTTGCTATTTTTCAAAATTAATTCATTTTCTGGACACTTAAAATGAAAGAACGCTCTTGGGTTAGAAATAACGTGTAGCGAGCTCCGAAGAGAATAAAACGTGGCATGGCTTCTTTATAGGACCCTTGTAGGGTGTGGTAAAAAATTGAGGGTGTTGCAGCAAAACCTTGATGCATTTCGTGTACAAATTGAACACTCTTTGCCAAAGTATCAGGGTTTCCAAATGAAAACCACCACCTACCAAACAAAACTCAATTTTCTTACATCATTTCTCATTCCAACTTTTTTTGTGTTACCATTGGAAGTACCATGCTCAAAATTTGACGACTTTTAGAGTTGGTTTGCTAAAAGGACATTAATTAATTTTTGGGCCATTAAAGAGGGCAAAAAGGTTTTTGGTTCAAAATAGTGTGCAAACTAGCTCAGAAATGGATGAAAGTTGGCAAGGTGTCTTGATATGAACCCTGTAGGATTTAATAAAATTTTGAGAGCTTTACGGCAAAAACATAATGTACTTTGTGTAAAAACTAGACACTCTTCGGTGATGTATCGTAATTTCGAACAGAAACCACCGCCTATCGCACACGACTCAATTTTTATACTCCCTCCATTCCCTTATATAAGGCCACTATGAAAAAAATACATTTTGCACCTATACGAGGCCACCAACAGTAATCGAGGCAAAAATTAATGATGTTTTCTCGTACTAGAAACTTGTTTAATACTTGCATACATGTAGTCACAATGACACTGAGCTACTTCCTTCCCATTCCTTCCTTGCATGCAAGCGGTGTATTAATGATCCCGGTTAACGAAAAGAAAAGTTGGCTTTCCAAAGCAGTAATTAAATTTTACCTTGGTATCTGTTATATGAGTTTGTGGCCTTGTATAAGGGAATGAAGGAAGTACATCAATTCCAGTTCAAACTATTTCTATGTTAATACACACCGTCGGAATTGCCATGCTCAAATATTAGACTATTTTGAGTTTATTATATAATTTTTTCAACCATTTTTTTACTTACTATATGTGTCGCGGGTGGTCGAGTATGCCGGCCATTGCTAACTTTTGGAAACTGGTGAGGGTCACCAAAATATTGCCGGCGGGCAACCTTTCTGCCCACCCCTGATGCATGAAAAAACAGTGGTGGGCACAAGTTTGTCACCCGCCACTACTTCTTTATCTCACGGCTAAATTTGTAAACAAATTACAAGTGGCGTGTGGTAAGTTCCGCCCATCACTACTGTCCACCACTACAACACGGTGCTTAATTAGAGGCGTCATGATGGGGGCATTTTCTAAAATGCATTGTTACTTGCAGTCCGGAGGCGTTTTCAGAAATTGCCTTAAAAGAGAAGAGTATTTGAGGCATTTTAGAAGAACGCCTCAAAACCGAGATGCAACAGTGGCGAAGCTACAAAACGCAGTGGTTCCGTCGTACATACAGAGGCGCATTAGCAGAACGCCGTGACTTGGATCCTTTTGGCGGCATTTTCAATCGGGCCTCTCTGTATTAGATTTTAGAAGGCGTTTCGACGAATGGTATAGGCGTAGGTTGGATGTTGCAGCGTTGGCCGCGCAAAGGGACGGTCGCTCAGGCGACGAGCAGCTGCAAGCTGGCCTGTACAGCGGCTGGTGTGTTACGGCAGGCCAGTGGCCGAGCTGCTGCGGCTGGTGTCGTGAGGGCAGCCGGCGGCCGAGCTGCTGCGGCGCCCATGCATGAGAAAGGCGCTGATGCGCGTGACTCCAACTCAATCTTGAATAAGCCGACTTCAAGTCAAAACAATTCTCGCGCGTGAGCTCACACTGAATCAGTTTAGTCCCACACGGCTAACCGAGTAAGAATTGGACCTACATAAACCTAGGAAGCATCTTTACTATTTAAAGATGACAGCAACTGCCTTTCAAAAAAAAAGATGAAAGCTGCTGGTGACATTACTCATGCGGCCATTTTTTTTTTGAAAAAAACCCCATACATTAATTAATTAATAATGTTATTACAATCGTTCATTACAAAATTCGCCACACAGGGCGGAACGTTATTAAGAAGAATCCCATCAGATTTACCTATAAAACTAAACTTCGCAATTTCATGAGCCACCTTATTGGCGTTCCGATTAATTTTCGCAATTTTAAAATTCTTAAGCATCTTCGATATACTCAAGGCTTCTTTGTTCAGATCAACGAGCGAGGACCTGTCAAGATTCTCATTTGCAAGGAAAGAACGAAAAAAAGCACAATCAGTCTCCAAAATAATGAACTGGGTGAAGAGTAATACCTATATAAAGGCCTGCCAGGCAAGCACGCAGCTCAGCTTCATTCACGCTGTAGCACTGACTCAGAAAGTCCCACGAAGATATAATAACTTCGCCAGATGAGTTCCTAACAACCACCCCCACAATGGCCGCATTAATACTCTCCACATAGCTGGCATCGACATTGATCTTGATATAATCTTCTGGTGGAGGTTTCCATCCACCTGTTGTTGTGATATTGCGAAAACTGGTGTAGCACCTCCCATTTTTCCTTTACCTTTGTTACTAGGAACAACCTCGACAGTGTCGTGATAGGACGTAAAAGAAGACCAATAGTTAACCACAAAAATTACAGAAGCAGCAATGGATTCCTGCCCTTTTTCAAAAATTAAATCATTTCTCGGGTGCCATGCTCGCCAGAAAAGAAACAAAATTTGCTCTCGCTGTTGCAGGCTCAAACGATCCAACAGAATCAATAGCCAATCTGGCCCCGAGAATTTGTAGCACTCTTCATCAGGAATATTCCACGATTCTCTCAAGGCGAGTCGCAGAGCACGAGCCTTAGAACAAGTAACGAGGGCATGAAAAGTGTTTTCATCTTCTACTCCACAAATAGAGCACATACCTGAAGTAATCTGATGGTGCTTAACTCTATTGCTCTGGACTGCCAAGCTATTGGTTGCGGCCCTCCAGGCAAAAATCCTTATCTTCTGAGGGATATTAGCCTTCCAAATTAAATTCCAGAGCCTTCTTTCTCCACATGGATCTCCACTGGATTGACCCAATTTATCTTGACTATCCTTCAACTTAATCGCTAAATTGTACGCACTTTTAACAGAAAATATACTGTTCTTCTCATAGTGCCATGCAATAAAATCCCCATCCCCATAAGCATGAATACGAATCTTAAGAATCTCCTCTGCATCATGGGGATAGAAAAGGTACTTAATCAAATTTTCAGCCCATACATTTCTCCCACTCAAGAACAAATCAGAGACCAATCTCAATCTAGTATTATGCCTTTTAGCTGAAATTTTAAGGCCGGTGCTCCAGGATAACCAATTATCCCTCCAAATATTAATAGTAGATCCATCACCCACCCGCCAAATGACACCATTTTTAAGTAATTCCAGACCATGCATAATACCTTGCCAAGTGAGTGATGCAGACTGAGGAAACACTATATCAAGAATATGTCCCTGAGGATAATACTTTGCCTTCATCAGCTTAGCACACAATGAATCCGGCCATCGGGTGCGCGTGCCTTTGAAAGAACACCGTGGACTACCGATCTTTGGAGATGTTATTAGAGAACACTTGTTGCACTGCACATAGCAGTGGCCGATAATTTGTTTTACCGGCCACTACTATTTTTCCAAAATAGCAGTGGCAGGTAGATGTCCACCCCGGCAGCCATTAATTTGAGCTCACCTATAAGCATTTTTCAATATTATTATTCGATCACATCAAAGTTGACAGTGAACACATGCATACAAAATGTTTGGCAAGGACCGGTATGGTCCACTTTATTTTTCCCTTTTTCTCCATGGTTACAAACTTTGACCCTATCTGCATGTATACACTGGCCTAGCAAACATAGAAGGAAAGCTAAACATAATAGAACTTTGATTACAAAACCAACACGTACTACCTAAACCAAAACGTGTATATGAGCGCTTGTGTCTGTATTGATGTTCAAGAAAAAAAAACGATCTTGTTCTATCCGTACTGGACACAAACAGTCCACACACGTGGGAGTTTAGGATTATTGGTCACGTACAACTTTTGTTGGCGCTGCCTTCTCGCAGCACCTCTTCTTCTACCTGCCAATCTCTCCCTCTCATGGTTTGTCTCTTTTGTTGGCGCTGCCTTCTCGCAGCACCTCTTCTTCTACATGCCAATCTCTCCCTCTCATGGTTTGTCTCACACAAGAACACGTACACGATATGGAGGACTCGACACATGCACACACACGCCAAGGAAGAAACTAGCACCAGCTTTGCCGAGAGCTCTCCTCCGTGGTGACATAAATGCTACATTTTTCCCAGCTCTCACGGCGTCCTTCTTATTCATTTACTCAACTTATATAGCAGTACAAGAGAGTCATGTACGCACAAGCTGGACGCTGGCCACCAACACAATGACCTGCCCACTAACTAAGTCCTAGCTACATGCATGCCCACAACCAGCACTTGCGCAACCTCCAACAGCCACAGAATCTGGATACGCACTCAGGACTCAACTACCACTAAGACCTTTTCTCGGCCACTAACTAACAACACGACTTGGGCAATCTTGCATGCACTAACCTACACTACTAGCTTTCCATATACACGTGATCACGTCTCTATGTTCGTACACAGCCGCAGCTTTTAGTGTCACATCTCAACTACATGCATGCATGATCTAATCAACTACTTTTAGCACTTATAACAAGATTAGTTCCAACAACTTTGACTCCTAATCAGCGGCTACCTTGATTATCATTAGCCTAAATCTAGTATAACTCTTGTCATCAGCCGTACATGACTAGACCAAGATCAAAGGCAGGGTTATTTCCAAAAGAGTAATGGTGCAGTCGAAATGTAATTCAGAAATTAAGTGTTATCTGAACATAATTTTCAGAATGAGCAACATTAGAGTTCAGTTCAGATAACAAAATGCAGATGCCTCAAACTGCCTACAAAGAAGAAAGATTATGCAACACGTGTTTCTTTGTGCTGAGCTGAAAAGTAGTAAAGTTAACTTTGCTATATGAAAACTTCAATAAACTCTCCTTAACAATAGTCAATAAACTCGGAATCGGAACACCTGCTGTAAACCCAATATGTCTCTGTGTTGTACAAAAGAAGTTGCAAGTCTGATTCAGAACACAGACAAACAATTACCAAAGGTGAATCTTTGGCCCTGCACTCTGTTTAACTCTGACCGAGTCCTGGCTCCTAATACCCTCTTAGAGATTGTGATCCAAAACTATGTCATATGATGATCTGTTCTGTACCTACTAGCTTAGTTCTGTTACTGGTCAGTTTGCATGAAAAATGAACTAAGCTTCTGTTCTAGCACTGCAATGGGGAAGATCAAGTTGGAGGATAGGAGGCAAATGGCTCGTATGCACAATAAAGAGCACTGCTATGCATATGATATATTCAGTACGATTTTAGTATGACGTTCCACAGAGGCCTTTGATGCATAAAGACAAAGCAAAGGAGTCCACTGAATGAAATGTCGTATTAGAATCATACCCTCAACTGTCGTATGCACAGTACTTCCGCACAATAAAACTAGGCTTCGAGATCCTGGCATTGACTCTAGGCAATGTTTTCAAACTCGGTTAACGAAGTTTTTATGCGACTTTAAAGAGGAAATCCACTACAAACTTTGTTTATGTTGATGTTCATTTGCGAGTGAATTCCGGTTTTTACCTCCTATTTTGACATTTTTACACTAATTACCCCATTTAGTGAGAGCTCATCCGTTTTACCCCATTTAGCAAAAATGTTCTGACCGATAGGTCCCAAGTGTAAGGTCCAGCAAGCATGCAAAATCGACAGATTTTTTCCTGGTGGTTTTCGGCACACCGAACCAGATCGCCCTAACTTCTCCCGACCGGCTAGGCTCGATGGTTTTTCTGCACACCAAAGCAGCTCGGGAAACATATACAAAGTCTCTAGCGGTCAACACATATTTGCTAATACGGGAAAGGAAACTTCTAAAACATCATTTACCTAGTTATTAATTCTTGAATAGGTATTTAGGTATGTAAGTGCATCAAAGTTAGTGAAGCAGTATATTTACACCACTTCTAATCTGATCCACGGCAGCATGGATATTAAAGATCGTATATGATAATAGTGAAGAAAAAGATACAAGATTTTAGATTATATGAGCAATAATTTCTCCTATGATTTATTCAACAGGAACATGCCACGCTGATCAAATACAGTCATCTCATCAAAATACTTCTTCGAACTAGAAACAAGTAGCCTAAACTATCTAATATACATCCCAACCGAGAGAAAATCTAGCCACAAAAAATCTAACACTAGAAGAATCAGGCAGTTTGCCATTAGGCAATTACAGACGGCAAAGGTTTCACCGTCAGTTGGCTCACGACAAACAGTGACGGCAAACCCTAAGTCGGCAAAGAGTACTTTGCCGTTAGCTTCTCATCAGGCAGACGGCAATGTCTTTGCCGTCAGCCAGTCTTCATCTTTGTCGTCTGCCCACAAACCCACAAACGGTAAAGAAAGTGGTAAACTTTTAAAAAACGAAACACAGCAGTGTTGCTCCCAAGCGATGCAGTCAACACATGCGAGTGCACTGCCATATCTTTCTTCATCTATTTTTGAACAGGGGAAAGGCCCGGCCGTGCCTAGTACTAACTTCATTTAACGTTAGTGGAGTACAAAATACAAACAGGACCCCAAAAGAACTAAAGTTACAGAACATTCCTAGAAATTAACACAAAGGACCCTAAAAGGTAAAACCGCTAAGAAATCAAGTTCTTCTCAGCTCGCCCGCCGCCACCCGGCCCTGCCTTGCTCGCCCACCGCCACCCGACCATGCGTTGCTCACCTCGAAGCCGCTCGCCTTGGTCGTGTGCGCCGCGCCCGCTCAGCCGCGCTCGGCCGCGCCCCCTGGCCTTGCCTTGCTCGCTGCGCCGCGCACAGCCCTGCCTTGCTTCCCACGCTGCCGCACGTCCCTACTCGTGCGTGTCACCTCCGTCGAGCCGCGCTCGTCCGCTTTCCCGTTCACCCATTGCCGCCCAGCTTGCTCGCCCACGCCCGCCGTCGCCGCCCACCCTGCTCGCTCGTGTCGGCCACGAGCAGAGCAGAGAGCGCGAGGTGGGTGGGGGCGGGGGTGTGTTGTGTGCGTGGGTGGGTGAGTGGGTGCTTGGGGCTTCTTGGGTGGGTTGAGTGGGTGAGGCTGACACGTCATCGATCTGTACGATTGATCCGTGTGGTGTGTGTCTTCTTTGCCAGACGGCAAAGAGCATACTTTGCCATCTATCTTTTTTTCTACAGAAGGCAAAGTATACTCTTTGCCATCTGTAATAAAAAAAGGAGATGGCCAAGTGTGTTTCTGCGGTCATTCGTTCATTGCCATCAGCAGCTGACGACAAAAGTGCTCTTTGCCGTCTGCCCAGACGAAAAGTTGACGACATAGATGCCCACTGACAGCAAATTAGTTGTTTCCTATAGTGTAACCACCAGGGTTGACAAACAGAGGATGCGGCCATTTGTGGGAGCGGAGAAGATGGCCGTACTGGCTGCCGCTCGCTCCGACGATCGCTAGTGGCCACACCTTAAAGTCTTGCCTGCCGCTTGTTACCTACATCGTCCTTACCCCTCCTAACAAATCAGCTAATTTTTTAAAAATAATACATTTTTATATTAAATTTTAGAAATATTACGCCGTAATTATATTTTTTAAAAATATTACGCAGTCGGCCTACTGCTGACCGATTGGATCCATCGGCCTACTGCTAGCCCATTGGCCCCCAGTCGGCCCACTGCCGGCTTATTGGATCCAGTCGGCCCACTGTTGGCTGATTGGCCCCAGTTGGCCCAGTGCTGGACGATTGGTACCCAGTCTGCTGCTCTGGGCCGACAGGTGCATGCACCCATTTATCTGTTGAATAGGTATTTGAAAAATGTTGAAGAAGTATTTGAAAAAATGTTGATCATGCATATAAAAATGTTAATCAAGCATTTGAAAAAGTATACATTGAACAAGTATTTGAAAGATGTTGAACAAATATTTGAAAACTGTTGAATAGGTATTTGAAAAATGTTGAAGAAGCATTTTAGAAAAGTTAATCAAGCATTTGCAAAAAATGTTGAACAAGTATTTGAAAAAATGTTGAACAAGTATTTGGAAAAATATTAATCACGTATATAAAAATGTTGAACAAGTATTTGAAAAAATGTTGAACAAGTATTTGAAAAAATATTAATCACGTATATAAAAATGTTGAACAAGTATGGGTAAAAATGTTGAACAAGTATTTGAAAATATGTTGAACAAGTATTTGAAAAAACTTAAACAAGTATTTGAAAATGCTTGATTAACATTTTTATATACATGATCAACATTTTTTCAAATACTTCTTCAACATTTTTCAAATACCTGTTCAACAGTTTTCAAATATTTGTTCAACATTTTTCAAATACTTGTTCCACATTTTTTTCAAATGCTTGATTAACATTTTTATATGCATGATCAACATTTTTTCAAATACTTCTTCAACATTTTTCAAATACCTATTCAACAGATAAATGGGTGCATGCGCCTGGCAGACTAGAGGAAGCAGACTGGGTGCCACTCGGGCAGCAGTGGGCCGACTGGCGGCCAATTGGCCGGCAGTGTCGGTCAGCAGTAGGCTGACTGGGTAATATTTAAGAAAAATATAATTACGGTGTAATATTTCTGAAATTTAATATATAAAATGTATTATTTCAAAAAATTAGCAACAAATCAGACCGTGGTTTTGGGCCATGCTAGTGCAGGATCGTGTGCAATTAGAATGTGAGCGATGTGTGTCGTGAATAATGGAGGCCAATGTGGTGCGGGCCTACCTGGGCGACTTGGCCATCCGGTGAGCTACTCTAGTGCGGTCATATCGAGCATGGACGGTCGCGAGAAGCTAGGTGATGTGGTTCGGCATGCAGAAAAACCAACAAGAAAAAAACAGCGTATGTGTCATGCCAGCTGGACCTCACAACTGGTACCCATCGGTCAGAATGCTCACAAAATCTTAAACAGGATAAATTGTGACAACGCTTCTCCAAAATGGGGTGAAATGGATGAAATCCTGCTAAATGGGATAATTAGTGTCAAAATAGGGGGTAAAATGAAATATACTCTTCATTTGCTATGGGTATGGAAATATGATAGCGTTAGGCAAATTGAAACATCTGTAATTAATCCTCACAAAATTATTTAATCAAACTTTGACGATCTTGAGAGTTATCATTAACATTCTTCGCGAAAACAAGTGAAAATAAGTTGACTCTTTTCCCGATCAACATAGTTATGTTGGGGCAGAGTTGGTTGGTGGAGGGCTATTGGATGTTAGGATTGCCTTCGCAAGAATTCACTGGAGAAGGGAGTGCTAGAGAAACCAAGTGAGCTCTATATATTGGGACTTCAGATGTGAGGATACCAAGTATATGAAGGGGTACGCAGCAGAAAACAAAAAATTTCCGACCTACGCACCAGCCCAAGACCACTATGGAGACTGCATACATGGTTTGATATTTTTCGTTACCGACTCATAGCGCAGCGGGAAGTAGAGTCGATGACGATCGGCGGTGCAGATCCCCGCAGCTAGGATTTACAACCTCCCAACCGCGAGGATGTATACCCTCATCTGCTCCTCAGACAGCCCTCCGGGAGGCGGTCGAACAGCCCCCCGGACGGTGTCGCGGACAGCCCTTCGGGAGGACCTTCGAAACTCGAACGGTCACTCGGACAGCCCTTCAGGACCTTCGAAACTCGGACGGTCACACGGACAGCCCTCCGGGAGGCCCTCACGAACTAAGACCGAAACTACGATCTCTCTACAGAGTTGCACACATACGGTGTCATCTATCCAGCAGGGCTTCGCCGTCCAGAACTAGTTCCTGCCGGAACCCAGACAGCCTTACGGCTCTACGAAACTCTTTTCGTGGGAGGGAGAGAAGAAGCCAGATAATGCATGGCATGTGTATGAGAGCAAGGGATGAGTGTGGAGGGCTGCCCCTCCACCTCTATTTATAGGAAATCCCAAGGGGGTAGGGCAGTTTCACAAAAAACCCAAAATGCACATGAATGAAGTCCTTCCACAAGGACCTAGGAGTGAAACCAAGGAACAAGAGGGTCCCCAAGGGGGATACCCCATGTGGCCGGCCACACCCCCATGAGGGGCCCAAAAAATGGCTCCTATCCATCCATGTCATCCCCAAGATCTTTTGGAGCAAAGCCCCAAAAGGTGGCTTTCTATAAAGTAACCATAAAGCTGATTTTCACTATTCACGACGACATATTTCAGCGTCTGATCGAACTGAAAATATTTATGTGGGCTAAGAACATTTCCAGTACCCACTAAAATGATTTTCAACGCGTTCCGAAACAATTCCAGTTTTAGTGATTTTCATCTGCGAAACGCATCTGAAGTGGCTCCGGCAGCTCCGGAACATTTCCGGTTTTTATCTCAGAAAATTCCAAAAAGCTTCCAGAATGATTCTGGCATCCTCCAAGAATTATCAGGCATGTGCCGAAACCAATTTGCCTTAATGGTGTATCCCGAAACAACTTTTCGGTATCATCGAAACTTATCCGATGACCTCTCTCTGCGGTACGATTCCGCTGTCCGAAACTTTTGGTGTCCGAAACTTTTTCGGTGATTTTCTCTCAGACTCCCTGTCTAGTATTCAGCAGATAGATGACCTTAAGCGTGTGACCCTATAGGTTCGGTGAAGTATAGACATGACCCGGAACCCCTTCCGATCAATGATCAACATCGGAGCCGTGGACACCCATATTGACCCCTATACCCACAGGAATAAATATTCGAGTGAACCTCCAGTTGCCGTGTGCTATTCCTGTTGCTTCGCGATATGTTACAAATACCCGAGGTGAGACAAGTTGGCATTCCTGTGGATCAACAACTTGTCCACTATGCTAGTTACCTCGTTACCGGTATTGTTCTCTTTTCTCGTTATCGTGTTCCGGCATCCCCGTGATCAAATCACAAAGTGTCTGGCCAGACGATGATGGATACCGTAACACCGAGAGGGCCCAGAGATATCTCTCCATCGTCGGAGGAGCAAATCCCAATCTTGAGCTATCAAGTTACTTGACACACTTTTCCATGAACCCGTAAGCCGCCGTAATAGCCACCCATTTACGGATGACGTTTAACAAACCCCAAAGTTCATGAAGCAAGCATGAAGAAACTCGATACTCTCATGGTCTAAGGAATCATGCAAACGTTAACCATCTCTGTGTTATGTACCAATAAACTTGTGACGAATGAATCTCATAGCATAACATCAATCCGGGTCGATTCAACACAAATGTTCTCTTAACATTGTGCCCTCAAAGTTGCTGGCATAGACATGCCCATGACCAGGAAAACAGAATCATCATGCAACACTTGAGCTAGTCTTAGAGGCCAGACTAGGAATACTTTTACCGTTTATTATTCCACACGTGCATTTGAGTCTTCCTCCAAGCCTCGTGGATATTGCAGACTCGAGAATCATTGCAGTTATAGCATGGAACATAAACATAATTATGAACTCGGAGATAAATAATATCATTTATTATTGCCTCTAGGGCATATCTCCTACAGACTCCCACTTGCACTAGAGTCAATAATCTAGCTTATGCTAATGCACTTCACACCTGTGGCACACCGGTGTAAATATGCTTCGCTTGTGGTATAGCCTGATGTCCAACGGATCTGACGACTTCAGTTCCGTGTGTATCTTTGCATGTCCTCGCGTTTTCACGTTTTCACAAAATTCATATTTTGTGTGGACTTGGCTTTGTATGTATGTGAATCACAGGTCGAACCTGGATTCCTCAGACTGAGTTATGGAGCAACTACCTGCAGTAGTGTCCCATTGTCAAAAGCCATCTTGGAACTATACTAAGTTCATGAATGAACTATATGATTCAACATCTTCTTTGTCGCTTCTAAAGCGTCAACATACTTAGCCCTTGTTATAGAATTCGCCACAGTAACTAGTTTGAACAAATTCCAACTAACTGTGCCACCACATTGTGTGTTACACAAAACCCTTAATTTAAATCGAAAATCGCATGGAGAAAAGATGAAGACTCTATCGATGTAACATTTTACAACGAACTCTTCATGATCTCTGCTTGCGAGAAAACCATGTCATCAGTACTTACTCTAGTACTCTGTGACATCTTTCACTGTTGTCCCATGATCAGTAATTTGATCACTTTGGTATCCATACTCGCAACACCTTGGGAGTATCGGACATATCTGGTTGTTTTACATACCATGGAATACATGATTAATCCAAACACAAAAGTGTGTGGAATCTGCATCATGTATTTTACTCATCAGTGTTTTGGGACACCGAGTCTTGCAAAAACTCTTTCCATGTGACTTTGGCAAGAATCACTCCTTGGCGTTTTAAATGCTAAAAGGTTTTAGCATCTTGTCAATATGTATTCATTGCTTAGCCCCATTAGGTAAATCTATCTCCATAGATCATCATGCCTAATATTGAGGCTATTTAGCCTAAGCACTTCATCGAAAAACTATTTTCAAATGAAGTCCTAATTTGTGTCAAGAAATTTATTTCCAATTACCAATGTGCCAAGCACATAAGGTTTTTAGAAATATTATTACGCTCCCACTTACTTTCTTGAATTACAAGCATCTTCGTTACCCATTGATGAAGTCAAAACCCCTTTGACCATTTCATCAAAACACGAAGATTCCAACTCCATTTTGCTCTCTTCTGTCCATTGCTGGAACTCTGAAGTTTGCATACCTACTAGCATCCTCTGGATCGACAAATTACTTTGGACTGTATCATATACAAGTCCTAGCTTTCATTTCCATCAGATGGAAATCCTTTTATCATCCATGTTTCATATCTCATGATTGAAATATGTATTAATTGCTAGTTCAACCCGAACCGACTTTAAGCATCGCTACGATGAAAACAACCTCATCGTAGTCAACTCTTGAACTTGTTATTTCAACAAGTCGAGCTTTATGGATAAAACATTTTATCCGTATCAGTTTTAAGTTCCATAAATATTCGTTAGACTCTAAGTCTTCCGAAAGGTGTATCAAGGTTTTAATCTTGAATCACTTATATGGAAACTAACTCGGGTTGTATTGGCATTTAGCCAATTCCGGAGTCAGGGCCCATCAACGCTTCCTTGTGTATCGTAGGTATAATGTTGTCTAACAACAATATCTCGTTTGCGCACCTGAGAGGTTTGCACGAGCCTTGCCTACGTGGTTCAGCTGCAAGTTCGACCGAAGTTCATACATTTTATTGTAGAGACTTCCGTATCAGTCGCAGTAGGAAACTCTGGAATTACTTCCAAGGTCTCTTTCCTTTGATCTGATGAAGATACTGTTTATCTCGTCGAGTTGCACTATTCTCCCACTCACCTTTTAGAAAGAACCATTCTCTTTAAAGCACACCGTTCTTGCGGCAAAACTATTTGCCTCGGTATAGTGAGGGAGGAATACCCAACATTTTGGTATAACCTACAAAGTAGCACTTGTCTGATTTGGAATAGGTTTGTAACCTTTTACACAAGCCCCATATTCCAAATGTTAAGAAAAGATATAACATGGTTGGGCGTACCATACCATGGCTTCATTTCAACAGACCCGATGTAGCTCTTTTCAGTGTAAAAGCCGCAGTCTCTAAAGCATCACTTTAAAAGGGATAATGGCAAATTTATTTATGTCATCTTTGACCTTACCATGTCATAAATGGTTTGATTACATCTCCACGGACTTTCCACTTGCAGTGGTGTTCCGGGAGGTGCAAGTTATGAAACCCCTTTCACAACTCATCAGACATTCGCTAAACATGTAACTCAAATATTCCTTTGTGCAATCAAATTGCAGAAACATAATTTTCTTGTTACAATAACTTCTACTTCATTTTTGAGAACCTTTCGAATGATTTCAAAAGATCCAGACTTACGTCTCATCAAGTAAATATCCATATATCTACTTGAGTCATTTCTGAAGATAAATAAATCCACCACTAACAACACTTATCGGACTACACACATCAAATGTATGATCACTAATAAGTTTGTTGTTCGTTCCTTATGGCCTGTGAACGGTATTTTAGTCACTTCACTTTTCGGAGGAAAGTTGCAAGTGTCAGATGATTCAAAATCAAAAAGACTTCAAAATCCATCATAATGGAATTTTCCATGCGGGTTTCTCCAATGTGACCAAATGTAGTGCCACACTTGTGTGGTATTCTTTTAGTCTTGCGACATTTAGCGTCAGTGTTATGGATGTATCATATTACCCTCAATATTCATAACATACGTCCCATCGATGATGGAAGTATGGCCCTTATGTTATTCATAATACTTAACAACAATTGTTGTTTTTATGAACAACTCTTTTGCAACAAACATTGTGCAATGGGCTAGAGTGTATGAAACTCTAAAATGAATTATGAAAGTAAACCCAGAGGTATTGTATTATTATCAATATTCATAACATACATCTCATTCATAATGAAAGTATGGCCCTTGTGTTATTCATAACATCGAACATAAAAAGTTCTCTTATGAACAACCTTCTTGCAAGATACCTTATGCAATGGGATAGAGTTTGTAAAACTCTAAATGAATTATGAAAATAAATACAGACGGCAATACACCGATGGAAGGTATAGTAACATTTACTATGTTCCCTGTGTATACCTTAACCTCATTTCTAGCTAGTCTTTCAGGCCATAGTAGTTCTTACATCGAGTTGCAACAGAATGCAATCGAGCGGGCATTTTTGTGATGAACTCACAATACCCAAGAATTAGTGATTAACATGTTTAACCATAATTCGCAAGAACTATATCTTTGACCAGCCTTCTATACATCAAAAACTTGTATGACATTCATACATGAGCTGGATATTCCAGTCTTCTTTCCTTTTGCCTTTATACTTCTAACAGTTTAACTTTTAGTATTTCTCCTACTCTCAGAAGAAGCACCCAACTTAAGAGTGGCATTAGCCCCGGACTTCCTAGGCGTGTAAGTCATACTAACACCCTTTGGACACTTCCTTTCTCTTTAAGTTGTTGTTTTATTCACCTTTCATTATATGACAGGCGTTCTTCTGGATCCCTTTCCCAACAGTCAAATGCATAGTAAACACTTTTACTAATACTTGCAAACAAACATTGCTTTGTTTGTATCTGAAAATAATTTTCAGTTCCATGAATATCATATAACTATCCCAACTTTCGAAGTTTGGGTTTCATGGAAGCAAACATATTCCACTTGACCATAACAGAATTCTAGCTTTTGGATCGAAGGACGAGAGTCACATGATCCATAGCATTAGCGGGAGGATACGGAAAGCATGCGATAGGACAAAGTCCTTCTCGGCACTTTTGAGGACAATCCTCATATTACGTTACCAATCGTAAAGTTTTAACCAGATATTTAACAGCTATTCAATTTTAATAGGGAAGGTGGAAATGCGAGCCATTATTCTACAACTATTATGCAAGAAACACTTAGACAGTGTTCATAATTAATTGCACTGAGAATTAAACATGTTAATTCAACAGTGCGCTCCCACTCAAATCAATATCTCTCACAATTAATTTTGAGTGATACAAGATCCAGACTTCAATTCATCGCCATAGAATCATCATCTCATAACGGGAATTTTAATCGGTAGGCCAACTTGCCGATCACATCTCTATGTGACTCTTGCTCATCTTTCGATGCGTGTGTTCCGAGCTCAGGACGATCCTGCCATGAACGTCAAGACAACCAAGTGATCTTGCTGCGAGGTCTGACCTCACCCGCCTCACACTTCTCTAATCGTTCGTACCCATGCATCCATGGCGCACCCCGAAAAGATAGGTGCCGTGACGGTGCTACACTTGGGAGAACACTAACTACTTGATATTTTAAGTGAGAGATCACCCTAATAAAAGCGACTACCGCGCAATCAAGAAGGGTGCATCATAAGGGATAAACATCTCAGGCAATTCATAATAGCATGATATGGTATAGCCCTTTCTGACGGAGAAGTATTTCATTTCTTCGTCTTCGGCATTCGCGTCGGTGTTCACCTTCGCGAAGATTGCCACCACCTTGTTGATGCACCAGATAATATTGCTATCTCTATAGCTAACAAAATAATGCATTACAACAAGGTTGACACGCAGGTCATTAAAGTGCAATCATATGGCTCCAGCCATCATGCCGAATCATGACACGCAGGTCATGTTAATCAAATTACATCATATAGTCATCTCATACATAATCGAATTAGTATGAGCACTGCTATACCACATCACATGCACATCCTGCAAAACCAAGTTAGACGCCTCTAATAGGTTTATGCAAAATTTTATTTTACGTGGCTTCTAAGGTTTTGACTTAAACCGCAGCTACCAACATTTTATCATCAAGTATGATTATTCAAGTTGCTACATTAACATCTCGGGGTGTATGAAACACGAGATAATTAAATCTCGAGCCCCATACTAAACTTCGTCATACGCATGACCCCCGTGCAGATAATATCTGCAATGCCCTTTCATCTGCGAATTTCATCTTTCTTTTGACTACGGCAGAACCCAAAGAACTGATAGCACTTCCATGATCAATCAGGATCACGGATTGCCAGAACTTTGTCAAATTCCACCATGCTGTCTCGAGATTGAGCAAACGCAAATTCTAGGGAAGCAACAAGAACGTCGGGTAACAGATTTCATCTGTCACCCGCATAAATAATTTTCAGCAATAGATCTCATCTACTACCTAATTATATTATGCAATACCCATACATCTCCATGTATTCTAGATCGAAACCTGCATCTACGCATAGCACGGCTCTTGATGCCACTGTAGGGGAACGCAGCAGAAAACAAAAAATTTCCGACCTACGCACCAGCCCAGGACCACTATGGAGACTGCATACATGGTTTGATCTTTTTCGTTACCGACTCGTAGCGCAGCGGGAAGTAGAGTCGATGACGATCGGCGGTGCAGATCCCCGCAGCTAGGATTTACAACCTCCCAACCGCGAGGATGTATACCCTCATCTGCTCCTCAGACAGCCCTCCGGGAGGCGGTCGAACAGCCCCCCGGACGGTGTCGCGGACAGCCCTTCGGGAGGACCTTCGAAACTCGAACGGTCACTCGGACAGCCCTTCGGGAGGACCTTCGAAACTCGGACGGTCACACGGACAGCCCTTCGGGAGGCACTCACGAACTAAGACCGAAACTACGATCTCTCTACAGAGTTGCACACATACGGTGTCATCTATCCGGCAGGGCTTCGCCGTCCAGAACTAGTTCCTGCCGGAACCCAGACAGCCTTACGGCTCTACGAAACTCTTTTCGTGGGAGGGAGAGAAGAAGCCAGATAATGCATGGCATGTGTATGAGAGCAAGGGATGAGTGTGGAGGGCTGCCCCTCCACCTCTATTTATAGGAAATCCCAAGGGGGTAGGGTAGTTTCACAAAAAACCCAAAATGCACATGAATGAAGTCCTTCCACAAGGACCTAGGAGTGAAACCAAGGAACAAGAGGGTCCCCAAGGGGGGATACCCCATGTGGCCGGCCACACCCCCATGAGGGGCCCAAAAAATGGCTCCTATCCATCCATGTCATCCCCAAGATCTTTTGGAGCAAAGCCCCAAAAGGTGGCTTTCCATAAAGTAACCATAAAGCTGATTTTCACTATTCACGACGACATTTTTCAGCGTCTGATCGAACTGAAAATATTTATGTGGGCTAAGAACATTTCCAGTACCCACTAAAATGATTTTCAACGCGTTCCGAAACAATTCCGGTTTTAGTGATTTTCATCTGCGAAACGCATCTGAAGTGGCTCCGGCAGCTCCGGAACATTTCCGGTTTTTATCTCAGAAAATTCCAAAAAGCTTCCAGAATGATTCTGGCATCCTCCAAGAATTATCAGGCATGTGCCGAAACCAATTTGACTTAATGGTGTATCCCAAAACAACTTTTCGGTATCATCGAAACTTATCCGATGACCTCTCTCTGCGGTACGATTCCGCTGTCCGAAACTTTTCGGTGTCCGAAACTTTTTCGGTGATTTTCTCTCAGACTCCCTGTCTAGTATTCAGCAGATAGATGACCCTTAAGCGTGTGACCCTATAGGTTCGGTGAAGTATAGACATGACCCGGAACCCCTTCCGATCAATGATCAACATCGGAGCCGTGGACACCCATATTGACCCCTATACCCACAGGAATAAATATTCAAGTGAACCTCCAGTTGCCGTGTGCTATTCCTGTTGCTTCGCGATATGTTACAAATACCCGAGGTGAGACAAGTTGGCATTCCTGTGGATCAACAACTTGTCCACTATGCTAGTTACCTCGTTACCGGTATTGTTCTCTTTTCTCGTTATCGTGTTCCGGCATCCCCGTGATCAAATCACAAAGTGTCTGGCCAGACGATGATGGATACCGTAACACCGAGAGGGCCCAGAGATATCTCTCCATCGTCGGAGGAGCAAATCCCAATCTTGAGCTATCAAGTTACTTGACACACTTTTCCATGAACCCGTAAGCCGCCGTAATAGCCACCCATTTACGGATGATGTTTAACAAACCCCAAAGTTCATGAAGCAAGCATGAAGAAACTCGATACTCTCATGGTCTAAGGAATCATGCAAACGTTAACCATCTCTGTGTTATGTACCAATAAACTTGTGACGAATGAATCTCATAGCATAACATCAATCCGGGTCGATTCAACACAAATGTTCTCTTAACATTGTGCCCTCAAAGTTGCTGGCATAGACATGCCCATGACCAGGAAAACAGAATCATCATGCAACACTTGAGCTAGTCTTAGAGGCCAGACTAGGAATACTTTTTACCGTTTATTATTCCACACGTGCATTTGAGTCTTCCTCCAAGCCTCGTGGATATTGCAGACTCGAGAATCATTGCAGTTATAGCATGGAACATAAACATAATTATGAACTCGGAGATAAATAATATCATTTATTATTGCCTCTAGGGCATATCTCCTACAGTATAGTACATCCTTTACAAGATTGGGCACAAGTGATGTGTTTGGTTATGGCAGAGAAATGTACTAGGCAACGACATGATGTTGCCCTGAAGAAACATAGGCAACGACACGGGCCGCACCGTTCCGGCCGCCGCCTAGGCGTCCTCTTCCCTGCCTCCTCTCCACTCAAAGCCGCCAAGATAAATCCCCGTGTGGTGGCTCCTCGCGACAGGCATGTCGTGCGGCTGTTTTGTCAATTTGCATGGATCACTCACCCGATGCTCAGTGCGTTCATGAGTCGAGCTAACAGCCCATCTTGAGGTCCTCATCTAAAAATCATTCGCCACGCCACAACTCCTTTTTCCCTGGCCCCAACGCAAATTCCTACGGCTGCCATTTCAGAGGCAAGACAGCCAACCATTCCGATGCAAGCAATGTCTGAAGCAGTCCTACCGCATAGTCATCTTCTACCACTATGTTTCCCAACTACTCCCAGTCCCACTAGGGAAACATAGTGGTAGAAGATGACTATGCGGTAG